>NW_026057582.1:135098199-135243050 GCF_023721935.1 Panthera uncia
TTTTCACACAATGGCCAATTTTCAACAGCCAATTTTCACTATATATATATATATATATATATATATATATATATCACTTGTGCATATATATATATATTTTTATATATATATATAATATATATATATATAGTGTGTGTGTGTGTATATATATATAGTGTGAACTAGCTCTAACCATCTCAATTTGAGGATGTTGGCTCTTTGCATTTTTCCATCATCATCACCATCATAATGATCACCACCATAACAATGATAATAGCTACCATTTATTGAGTGTTGAAATTGCTAGACCCAGTACAAGATGTTTAAAATACACTCTCTAATTTAATTCCCACAACAACCCTGGGTTATAGGTCATTCTATGCATATCTTGAAGATGAAGAAACAGAAGTCCAGAAAGGCCAGGTGACTTGCCCTGGATTCACAGATGCTGAAAGAGAGAGCTGCCAGTGGACCAGAGGTCTTCCTGATTTGAAAGCCTGTGTCCATAACCATCATGCCATTTTCCCTTTCCTTAGTGAGCGTCCCTTCTGGGAAATCCTGCCAATGACTAGGTTAGATTCAGGGAAATAGATAGTTTTTCCAGTTTCAGCTGTAAAATATGAACTATGTTGTTAATGAGAAGGGAGCAGTGTGAGATAAAAGTGGGAATAAATGACAAGCTGGTGGCTGCCTGAAATAGTGTTGCAAACGAAGATCTGCTCCTACGAATGCATGGATTTCATGAAGCCTAGCAATATAGGATGGAAACAACCTTCTCATTGGCTGGAATCCGCTGTTAGGGGAGAGCAAAGTAGTAAATTCTCCCTGGGGTCTAGATGCATAGGACCCATGTGAGATCTCACCACAGGGGGCCATGTCTGTGTTCACAGATGGCTGATTGCCTAGGCTAATCAGACACTGACAGTGGGCTTGGGAGAGAATGACAGTTATGTCTACTGGCTGTGGGCTAGCCCATCATTCTCGACTGCCGCATTGGGTAGATTTGATGAGCATGCTAATGCTGGTGAGAACACCATGTCCTCCATGTAGACCTCCATGTCCCTTGTGCATTCTGACTCCATCAGGAGAGCGATTAGGGGCAGCTGTGACTGGTGGCTGTGACTGTGGCATGGGGTGGGGAGGGGTTAAGACATGAAGCTAAATGAGAGGTGAAGTCAATTAGATAGTCTGTGCATCACAAGGACCACTAGTTGCTTTCTCTGAGACTGGACCTATGGTTTATCTAATTTTCACTTCGGACCTCCAAGCGTCTTCCCAGAACACTGGTTTATTACTGTTATCTCTACTAGCTTATTCATTTAACATTTGACTAGTATTTTTCATTCTTTTAATCATGACTAACAGGAAATATCAGACTAGTAAAACCTCAGATGATTTTGTAGTTCAGCTAGTTTAATAACTTTCTGTCTCCTTTCTTTCCTTCTTCCCTCCCTTCCTCTCTCCCTCCCTCTTCCTTCCTTCCTTCCCTACTTTCCTCCTTCCTACCTTCCTTCCTTCCTCCCTCTATCCCTCCATCTCTCCTCCTTCCCTCCTTATTCATTCGTGCCTTCCTCCCTCCTTCTCTCTCTCTCTCCCTCTATTTCTCTCTTTCTTTCCTTTTGTGGACAACGAAGAAATGAAAATTATAGGCATCAATCTACTAGCGATAGAGTGAGGATTAAAATTCAAATGCCTTGCTTCATGTCCCTAGACCTTGTGGACAATCATTCAGTTCACTATTCCTCCCGTGATTGCCAAACTCTATTCATAACCAGATCCCAATGAATTTTGCGTGTGTAGTTCATGTTGGCAACAGACATGATAGAAGCAATGAGAGCAATGGTCTTGAAACCACCACTGCAATCTGCAACCCAGGAAAAGTGGCAACGTGGCCGGGAGGATTCACAGCCTTTATTCAACAGAGCCACAAGTGCTGCTGCCTGAGCTGTTGTTGTTGTTTTACAACCAACATTAATACTCTTGGGGGATATTCAGTTGCCTGGAAACAGAAGCCCATCACAGAATTCATTAATATTCAGCCAGTATGCTTTTATGAGCTTTATTATATGATTTTTCTCCTTTGATCCTAATTAACAGGTAAATACCATCAAATGAAACATTCTCTAAGATTTATGGAGCTGAGTTTGAATTTCCAATTTTCTCTTTCCATTCCCAGCTTCCCCGAAGCCAGATGACTTAAGATGTGTTCACTGGGAAAGAAAAGAGGCTCAGGTCAATATTGCTCTGTTTGGGGCGGATATGAGGGGTAAAATCCGTTTATTTAAGAGAAACTGTTAACATTTTCTTCAACTCTGTAGAAACAGACCTGAAATTCTGTCCAGAGATGAAGCTAGATACTATGATTCTGAATTAAACTCTTGAACAGCACAAATACATTTCTAAATGGATGGCTAAGGTGAAAGGTGCATCAGGCGAAAATATGTAGGTAGAAAAGTGCTAACAATTCTTAGACAACTGCTTTGTGCATTGAATTGTATCTTCCGAAAAGATATGTTGACATCCTAACTCCCACTACCTGTGAATGTGACTTTATCTGGAAATAGGGTCTTTGCAGATGGAGTCAAGATGAGGTTCCCAACTTAATAAGGATTGGCATCCTTAAAAGAAAGGACAAGACACGTACAGATTGAGGGACAAGGGAGAAGGCCATGCATATGACCAAAAAATTTAAAAAATGGTTGGTAGGAGGGAGGGAGTGATGCATTTACAAGCCAAGGAATGCCAGAGATTGCTGACAATATCAGAAACTAAGAGAGAGGCATTGAACAGATTCTTCTCTACAGCACTCAGAGAAAGTGTGGTCCTGCCAATATCCTGATTTCAGATTTATAACCTCCAGAACTCTGGAAGAATAAATTTCTGTGTTGTTGTTGTTGTTGTTGTTTTCTTTGTATTTTTTTTTTTGACACCCAGTTTGTGGTAAACTAATGTGGCAACCCTAGGAAACTAATAAAGATATAAAATCACCTGGTTCAAGTAGGTTAAATTTGCTTTATTGATAAATACTGAAATAATCAAACATCATGGAAGAGTTTTAACAATGGTATCTGTAATTAAACTTTTTGTTCAGATATATAAAATAGTTCTTGTCAGACTCTTTCTAATAAATTTGATTAACTAAAGCTCTACTAAATCTTTATCATGAAAGGCATATTCAGGAATATGTAGTTTTTGTAAATATAATCCATAAGAAATAGAATAAATTAAAAAGTTGAAAACAAACAAGTATTGGGCAAAGATGTATCCTATGTTTGATTTTTCATTACCCTCTTTAAGATATTTGGTGGAAGGGGCGCCTGGGTGGCGCAGTCGGTTAAGCGTCCGACTTCAGCCAGGTCACGATCTCTTGGTCCGTGAGTTCGAGCCCCGCGTCAGGCTCTGGACTGATGGCTCGGAGCCTGGAGCCTGTTTCCGATTCTGTGTCTCCCTCTCTCTCTGCCCCTCCCCCGTTCATGCTCTGTCTCTCTCTGTCCCAAAAATAAATAAAAAACGTTGAAAAAAAAAAAAAAGATATTTGGTGGGAGACATAAATCATTAACTATTAATTCACTCATTTATGTAATAATACACTGATAAGTCTTTCCTTAAGTATGCATTTACAATGTTTTATAGATGTTTTATTCTTCTCATCTGTCCTCTTAGCTGATCCTTTTGCAAACTAAAATTATCAATATTTGACAGATATCCACAGAATTAACATAGTCACATAATACAGACTCAAGAGATATTATGTCAATCACCAGAAACTTCTCTTTAATTTTAAAACAACTTACCCTACCTATTCAGCTAACCTATTTCTATTACTGTCATATCAGATGGGGTATACCAATATCCTAAAAGAGTTAACTCTTGAGATAAAATTAAAAAATCTTCACAACTTACAACTAGTCTAATTTGCTGCACTTGAAATTTAGAGCTTTGAGAATGTTCTGTCACTTCTCCTTGAATACCTGCCTTATATACTTATTGGCTTTGGAGATGTAATATCACATGGGTTAAGACAGATCCCTGAATCCTTCATTCAAAATAAGCAGAAACTTTATAATAATGGGTCCTACAAATTGTTGGGCAAATATTTTCAAGTTAAAGAATTGTAGAAGTTTTAAAGAATAATTTACCTCCCTAAAAGAATAGACAGAAGTCAATATATAAACTGGTGGAGGTAAGAGATTGTTGTCACCAATATAAGACAATAATAGAAATGTGAAGCAGGAAGTTGTGTTGTTAATAAAATTGCTAGTAATCCATCAGGCGGAAATAATCATATAGAGAGAGGGATTCTATAAGTACATACATACATAGGGCTTCTCAAATCCTTCCTAAAAAAGAACCACAAAAGGAGGGATTAATTTGCCAGGTGTTGAGGACATAATCTAAAGCAACTGCCACAAAAACAGACAGGTTGGAGCGTGGAGCCTGCTTCAGATTCTGGGTCTCCATCTCTCTCTGTCCCTCCTCTGCTTTCACTCTGTCTCTCTCTCAAAAATAAATAATAAACATTAAAAAAATCATATCTGCCATAATTGCCTACCAAGCAGCAGAGTCCATTGTTGAGCAGCTTGTTTGAAGTGGACATAACTAGCACTACCCTTACCTGGGTCTCCTCACATTTTCAGGAAGTGAGAAGACTATATTTCACTTCTTTAGCCCCCTGCAGTGGTCAAGGTCACACGACTACTGTCTTAGTAAATTATGAGTACAAATGAAGTGTATCCCTCTTGGGTCAGGTAATGAAAATCCCCCTCATAATCTTCCAACCATTTCTTCCCCTTTGGTGGAGAGTATGGAAGTTGTGCGTTCAGATGATGAAGCCATATGAACAGATTGGATCACCATGTCATCGAGCAGGAGGCAGCTAGATAGGTCTGGGCAGGGCCCAAACTAGAGCAGACTGGGTATTTAAGAAATCAACTATGTAATAAAACACTGAGATCGTGAGTTTCTTTGCCATCATACCATAAGCCCAGCCTAGCCTGACCAAGAAAACAGGCCATGTCTATCATTTGGCTTCATTAGTCTCCTGGCCCACAGAAGACCTGTGGGCGTAGGAGTCTTTTAATTATGTAGTTGGATTCCTGAATACACCAATTTACTAGGGCACTATCAACATTCCATTTCATTTAGCCCTGGGTAGATTTCAGGATGGTCCCCTCACATTTCTTCCCTTTTTACTCCTGTGAGGGAATAACTTCCCCACACAAGCCTTTCTCAATAAAGGAAGGGCTGTTTTTTGTTTATTTGTTTGTTTGTTTGTTTCGGTTTATTTCAAAGTAGATCTAGTAATTGGTCTAGATGGGTGAAACCACAATCCTGTGGACTTAAAGAAGAGTTTCAACTAAAAGGTTAGTGTTGTGTTAGGTTGTCACTGTTCCAAGTATTTGCCGGTTTTCTCTCAGTGCCGCCCCCCCTCCCCAGCCCCACCTCCATACTTGGCATTGCTGCTGGGCCAGGGAATTAGCAAGGAATCCTTTTCAGACTTCTGGTCTACCTGGCTCTGTGTTGGGTGCTGCCAATGGGACACAGGGTTGGGAAATCAATAGTCAGGGAAAAGAGAGACAATTCTTGCTTCTGGAGCTGACAATGTGGCAGTTGATGTAGAGAACATAGAGGTAGGCTGATTTCAGACTCCAGCATCCAAGGCATGGGCTGCATGTTTTAACCAATTCCAGGGGTGCATGGATGGTTCAGTCGGTTAAGTGTCAGACTTCAGCTCAGGTCATGATCTCACTGTTCATGGGTTCAAGCCCCATGTCAGACTCTGGGCTGACAGCTCAGAGCGTGGAGCCTGCTTCAGATTCTGTGTCTGTCTCTCTCTTCCCCTCCCCTTCTCTCTCTCTCTCTCTCTCTCTCTCTCTCTCTCTCTTTCTCTCAATCTCTCCAAATAAATAAATACTAAAAATCGTTTTACCAATCCAGCCCTTGTCAGTGGAAATGACCACAACAGCACAACTTGCAATGCATCAACATGTACAGTACCTACCCATGGATCTAACCCAGAATACTTGCAACTCTCAATCTTGACTATTACTGATTTTTCATTTTGCTCCTCCGGCCTTCTGCCTATCCCCTTTTCACTCTTATAGTCCTTTCTACCCTACTGCAGCCAACTTTCTGAATTAAATCCTATGGGTTTGAAATACCTAGGATGGTTGACAAGATCCTGAGGTTGTAACTACTTTAAAATTCTATTTGTGTACCGAGTAAAGGGAAACCATTTTGATAGCCACATTTGAAGCATGTTATGGAATCAAAAAAGCCTATATTCAAATGTTAGCTGGGTCACACCCACACTATTCAGTGTCATTGAGTCTCATTAGCCTTTTCTGTAAAACCAAGATGATGATATTGTCATAGCTTTAAAGTGTACTCATTATAATGTCTTAGTTATTAATATTAAGTACTAAGTGACATTAATAACGATTGTGAACATTTCTCAAGTGCTGGCAGTGCCAGTCATGGGCTAGTGCTTCTTCATAGGGACTGTTGGACAATCCATTAAACTGTGAAGTGGGTTTCATTGTCTAACACATTTCATAGATATAGAACTCAAGTTTAAAGAGCTTAACTAATTTGCTCAAGTCAACAATTTAGTATGGTTGAAGCCAATACTCTAGACTCTGCAATCTGCAAGTTGATTCTGCAATCTGACTCCCAGGCCGGCAACTTCATCACCATGAGACAACACCATTCTCATTGTATCAGACCTGCCAAATACAGTGCCTGCCGTGTGACAATCACCTAGTAAACGACAGATATTATTCCTTACCATTAGTAACTACAGGGATCACCGGCTGAGGGCAACTGACCATGCTTAACCAAGAACATCAGAGCTTAGATTAGGCTGCCACCTTTGACTTGTCCTCCTCTCTTTCATCTCACACTGGACCAACATGGCAGTTACAACGCGCTATGGCAATGCTGTTGGGCCATGATGCCCATACCCCGGTGGGAGCTGGAAGGGGTTTGCATTGTCTCTGTCTGTATACCACAAAAACAGTGGGACAGAGAACTCGAGCTGCTTGTAGATGTTAGACAATATGCCCACTCCTCCTCCTTACCGTGAAACACGTTCATCAGTCAGAGTAATGATTAAAAGAACCAAATGTCAGAGCTGAATTAGCAAAATGACCTGATCCAGCAAAATAATGGGGACCCTAAAAAGCAAAGTGTCACTTCCTTAACAGTTCTCCTCAGATCTTTTTAAATGACCTCCTCTCTGAATTTTGCCTGAAAACCCTGCCTCTTTTTGTGTTTCCCCTTGAAGCACTTTGCGATATGATGGATGGAGCATGCCATATAAAAATAAATTGGATGGTATTCCCTCCTATTATCTATGATTCCTTGATCGTCCAACAGAGTTTTTAATAAACATTTGAATTATTTACAGTAATCTACAAAGGCATTTTAATAGTGCATGTGGTAGAGGGAAGAGAGTGAAAAATGTCTTTGCCTTACTCTGACGGAACCAATGAACCATGACACAAATGATCGCCTGCCTCATTTGTAATTATTCATTGTAAAGATCTTCATTCAGTGGCAGAAATTTTCTGGCTCTGGGTCCTAGTGATTATGCGAGCAGGAGAGTTATTTGCCACAGTCTCACCCGAGGACAAACTGTACCGCACACAAAGTTTGGGATGGACTTCAGCGAAGCAAACACAGAAGGTGACAAACGTTATTGCCAGTGAGGTCACTTTCAGCCCAGTCCCAGCGAGATAAACAATTAGGTTCTACTTTTCCCACCCATAGAGACATCACTCTGTTGTCACTCTGCAGAGTTGATATTTGTGTTCAATTATTTTGAAAAGATTTAGCCAGCTGCTTTTCCCCATTACCGCCTTATGCATTGCCAATGGAACCCAGTGTGGGTTAAGTCAATGGAGATTGTCTGATGAGGCCAGGTGCCTTTAAGCTAACTCAGATCAGACACTGACATGTAAATATTCCCATCTTAGCTCACATCTATGGTCTTATTTACTTTGTTCTCCAGCTAGCTTCTATTCTAGTACAGCTATTTCTTGGTGGTTTTTTTTTTTAAGTTTATTTATTTTGGGAGAGAGAGAGAGAGCACGAGTGGAGGAGGGGCAAAGAAAGAGAGAGAGAGAATCTCAAGCAGGCTCCACACCCAGTTCGGAGCCTGATGCGAGACTCAGTCCCACAACCCTGAGACTATGACCTGAGCTGAAATCAAGAGTTGGGTACTCAACTGACTGAGCCACCCAGGCACCCCTAAGTCCTGTTTTGTTTTGTTTTTTAACTTTGCCTTCTATTCTAAGCTATGTACACTCTCTGGAGTTTTCTTATAATGGATCATTTTCCTCTTCATGGTTGGTTTTCTATATTCTCTAAGAATTTGGGGAATATCTCTCTTCTAGACCCTTGTGCTAAAGCCTTTAGCTATAGTCTCTTTGGATAAAATAGTTAGCAGCACCCTGGGAAAGGCAATTCAAAAATGTAGATAAATCAGTGGCTTTCTAATGTAGGGTATTTTAGAATCACCCAAGACTTTTAAGCAAACCAATGCTCAGGTTCTCACCCAGACTAATGGAATTAGAAGTTTTGGGGCTGAGTCTAGGTATTGTATTGTTTAGAGTTTCAGGATGCTCTTAATATTCTGGAGCTAAAAACCACAGATCCAAGTAATCTGAGATGTCACTTCCAATTACAAAAGAAGAAAATACTAACCAGTTGTAGTTGGTCTATATCTACCCAGATTGAATTAATTGAAAATTGATATTCAGTTAAAAACTATTGATCAAGCATTGCCCATACATCAAATCTTTCCAGATACCAGCACTGAACCTGGTACATTTTAGTTATATAAGCCAATAAAGCTTCTTTTTGCTTAAGCCAGCTCAGTTGGGGTTTCTGCTCCCTAAAAGTTCTCTTTGATATTAACAGGATGGCAAATAAGGGGATGTGTGGGTATAAGAGGGAAAGTGTGTGTGTCTGTGTGTGTGTGTGTGTGTGTGTGTGTGTATGTGGGTTAGTGAGTTGATGATGTTGTGTGTGTAATAAATAGATTATTTAATAAAGAAAACATCATAGCATCCTGATGAAAGGCGGTGGTGCAGAAACCATTGTTTGAGGTGTTTTGCCTAACAATAACAGAGTCTTTCATTACATTGCCACATTCTATGACCAAATAAATAAAATAGAGCATTTATTTTATCATCATGTGGGTACCATGTGCATGGGGGGGTGTGGCTGGGGGGCAGAGACAGAGACAGAGACAGAGAGAGAAGTGGAAGTGGAGAGGATTTGCAATGAAGCTCCTTTATCAAAAATTCTACTCTCTCAGAGGACATTTGTGCAATGGAATGAAACATTTGAAATGCAAATTTCACAACATTCAAATGTGCTATGTAAGTTTCCCCCTAGAGATGAACAAAGGAGAGATATGAAAGGAAGCTTACAGGGGAAGTTATTCTAGCCATGAACATAGACCATAAGGAAGTATTTAAGTGTGCAGTAGAGTCAAATGTACAGAACCAAGGTCAGGTATGGGAGGTATGGGAGCAGACCCATACATCACGAGTTGCAAGGTTACACTCACACACTGTGAAGGGACTCTGAGAACCAGAATGAAACTGGGTAGGCTTGGTCTTCCCATTTGAACTTGAGTTTTGAAGCTTCTAGCTCCAGTAGACAATGTCGTTGCATAACTATTACAACTAGGAAAACCACAACTAGAAAAGAATCACAGGATCCTCATGAATATTTTTAGTCTGTTTCTTTGTTTTCATCAGTGTTTAAAATTTTGCCTTATAATTAATGCGTTTTTATGTGAGGAAAGTGTGTTTACTCATTTATGGTACTAATCTGCCTCCTACCGCAAATAGTACCCCCTGCATTTCCCAGATATTTTCAAGTAAAATAGCATGACATGTCTCGCTGTAGCAGCATGAGAACAAGCATGTGATGACAAAGAAATAAATTTCATTTTAATTTTTTTAAAAAGTAACTGGAACCCTACTATGTGTATTGGACCAGGAATAAAGCCTGAAACATAATATATCCATTCCTTCAACAAAGATTTACTAGACACCTGTTATATTCCAGTTTCCCTGTTGCATGTTATATACATGATTTAATTTGATCATTATAACGAACCAATAGGATGTACAGATAAGAAAAAAATGAAGGTCTTATGTTTCTCAGAACATTAAACCCATGTGTTTTCATTATGTTAAATTTTGATGAGCACCTATGATGTGCTAAGTACATTATACTTGCTCTATTAATTAATTATGTAAAATTCTCTATTAAGAGTACCATTTTATTGGGGAATGAAATTGGGCTCGCATAGAATAAATAAATAAACAACAGCCATTTAAATCCAAGTCTGTCTGATTTCAAATCCCATTCTCTTTCTTGTATCTATATATTATGATTATTTAGCTAAAATTAGTGAGCATACATGACTTTTGAAATGAAAAAGGAATATGTTGTTTAAAAAAATAAGGGGAAGATGCAAATCAATCTTATTCCTTTACATTCGTATTTTGGCATTGCCTATGTATAGCAACGTCTGGGTTGACAACTTTTATTCATCAGGCTTGGGTCTGAGGGAGGGAGCATTAACCCTCCAACAAAATTATCTTTCAGAACATAATTGTGTGCTATCAGTGAGTATCCTAAGGGAAATGATGGTAATTCCCCAAAATAGAGTTCTGCACATGACTTGGGCAAAACAGCATTATTTTTGGAAGTACATGTCCTCCCAAAGGGGCTATTTTGAAGGGGATGAGATTATCTTAGAACTCTCAGTTTGTTCAACATCTGTCACAGTATGTTACAGACTCACCCAGTTGTCTACTGAACCAACGGGAAGAGAGAGAGAGCTTAAAAAGCCAACAAAAACGTTGATGGATTGGAATTTGGAAACACTTTTTCTTTTGCTCACTAGAGCACTACACTCATCTGGTTTTCAACCTACTTCACTGGCCACTCCCTCTGGGTCTTCTTTGATGGCTCCTCCTTTTCTCCCAGGGATGAGTACTTGAGCTCTTCTTTATACTTAATCACTCCTTAGATGACATCATCTAATGCGTGTCGTTACATTCTATTTCTATGCTGACAGCTACTAAATTTATAGCTCAGCTTAGATCGCCTCCCAGATGTCCAGGCTCTGATGTCCAGCTACCTACTTAATATCTCCACGTGGATAGCTAATACATATTTGAAACTTATCATGCCTAAAATCAAATTTCGGATCTTACCTCCAACCCGACTATCGTGTGTGTGTGTGTGTGTGTGTGTGTGTGTGTGTTTCTTTAGTTCATTTAAGGGCAACTCCGTATTTATGTTTGCTCAGACTCAAATCTTTGAAGTCATCTTTAATTCCTCTGTCTATCTCTTGTACCACACAGCTAATCTGGCAAAATCCTTTAAATCATAACCAGAATCCAGCACTTACCAGGAACGACATCACCACCCCCTTGGTCAAACCACCACCATCTCACACCATTCATTTCCAGGAATGCCCACCTATAATCAATTCCTAACATAGCAAGCACTGCAAACTTTTCCAAAGGTAAGTTAAATCAAGTTGGATACTGCTCAAAACCCATGCATGTTTTTCCATTTCACAAAAAGTAAAGCCAAAATCTTCACAGTGACTCACAGGGTTGTGCATGATCGAAACCCTCGATTTTTCTCTGACCTCCTTACGTGCAATTCATCCTCACTCCTCTTGACCCAGCCACCTGGCCTCCTTGCTGTACCTGAACGTGAAAGTCCCAATACCACCTCAAGGCTTCTGCACTGGCTGTTCTTGGTGCAGGAACACTCTTTCCCATACCACCTGTGCCAGAATTCTCTTCCTCATCTGTGAGATGAATTTAATTTGTATTCTCCGAAAGAACCTTACCATGATTATAAAATGGAACAGGTTCAGTAGCTAGCTACTGACTTATTTTCTACTGAAAAGGGCAAATTCCATGAAAGCAGAGGACTCCCAAATTCCAAACCAAAGATAACATGTCCAACACCAGGTAGGTACCAGGAGATGAGAACGAAAAGCTGAGTTAAGCAGGGATCTTCTGCTCCCATGGAATACAGCTCAACCAGGAGACCTCACAGCCTCAAATAACCTAGGTCCAAGAACCCTAGGAAATCACATGTGTAATTTGTTTTTCCTGAAAAGACTCTTAGTCTAGTGATGTTAAACAGAAGCTTTACTTTCCTTATGGGTGCTACTTACACTCTATTTACTACCTCTATGGAGCATGTATAAACAGATATGCTCTTCCTCTTGAATGGATTTATTTTTATATTTCCTGTCAGTTACTGTACTCCAATAATGAGAGAAATTTGTGTTATAGAAAGGCTGACAAATATACACAGAACAGTTCATGCAGAGCCAAGCCTTTAGAGAATTAGTTAAAATCATCCTACATACAAAATTCAAGTGATCTACCATCAAGAAACCCATGGCCGTTAGACCTACTATAATCAAAACGTCATGACTGTCACCACTGATCCCATAAAATAACGAAACCATAACTTTGACCCTTAAGGAGTTTACAACGAGTGCAGGGACATACAGCTCTCAAATATACCTAATAGGTTGGTAAGGGCTCTAAATACGCTACGAAGAACTTGAGGCCGAAAAAGAAATGGGGACAGATTTAATTTAACTGATACAATTAGAAGAAATTTCATGAGGTGACATTTTTTTTTATGTGGGCTTTGAAGGACAAAAAGAATATCAATAAGTAGAAATGGAGAAGAGCCAGAAAAGCTTTAGATTATATTGTTAGTCATTCATTCATGACAAGAATTACTTACTTAGAGCTTTCTTTGTGTCAAGAAATGTCTTAGAGACAAGAAAGATCTTCCTCATTCAGAAGGAAGAAAAACTACAGTAGTAAGAAAAAGAAACTGGCTGAGGAACTGGGAAGGCAAAAAGTAAAAGCATAGTTAATTCATAAAATATGACTGGTAGAATGGGAACCAAAGGAGCTTGAATTGGTCTCTTATTTCTAAAAGTGTATGATTTTGTTGTAAAACTCAATGGAAGTGTTGATTTTTAGCATAATAATCAAGAAACTTGCATGATGCACTTCAGTACTTTGGGTTCATGCAATAGCAAGGTTTTCTGAGCAGGGAAGCGGGATTCTCAATGTTCTTCCCAGAAGGGAAAAATTTTGCTAACGTGGCCCCAGGAACACTGGGCTGATGAGGTTCCTCAAACACAAACCCCACAAATTCCTCTAAAAGAGTTCATTCTGCGTTTGCTTCAGGGCAATCGTAACCCATTTAGATAGAAAGTAAAACAGGGTATCACAAGACACCAAATTTGGTTATAGAGAAACTGACTTTACAGGGATTTTCTTGAAAGTATTAAATGTGTTTGGTGTCCCAAGTGCAATTGTCTTTGGACTGGAGTTATGGAGTATTAAAACATTTATTTGGACTGATTGATGTGGTGATGATGCCTGGTCATTTCTCGTTAGAACTCTGAGTGCCCAAACAGCCAGTCTGTCTTTGCTGTGACCATCTTGCACATTTCTATTTGCAGCATGACACAGCTCACATTTTCAATCTATACAATAAGCCATTATGATTAAACATACGTCAGGCCCTCTCTTCCGCCTTGTTCTATAAACACAATTGCCATCAGTGTTTGTCTATTTAGATACATGTATTCAATTTATGTGGACCACAGGAACACGGAGTGAGATAACTTCAACTGTCCTGAGAATGTTCATTCTCATTCCTCACTGCCCGTCTCCCTTTATATCTGGTTGGGGTGATTGCCTGCCTGCCAAGATTTAAAAGGTAGACTACTGTTCATGGCATAGACTTAGAAATAGAATTTAGTACCCTGATCAGCCCAACTTCCCCCAATCCTCAAAGAGTAGCTTCAGTCAAATATCATTTGACCATAGGGAGAAATTTCTAAATATATCATGCACTGAAATTTACCAAACAGAATAGCTTCCCCAAAAGTCAAAAAATGGGTATCTGCTTTCCTTTGCAATCTTTCTGCCACATAATTTCATTGTCTTCCAAACTCAGTATTTCCTAGATGGCTTTTGTTAGATATGCGTAGTAAACTGCAAACACATCCTGGCTAAGGTACCCGAAGGAGTGGATGGCCAGAGCAATATTCCCAGGATATATATGTAGAGTCACTGGGCTCCTACAAAGATAAGAGTCGACCTCCTTCCACTAAAGGAAATAATAGAGATATTCAAAAGGTGGGCGATCAGGCAATGAGAAGACAAGAAGTTAATAATTCAGACAACACCAGACACACACACACACACACACACACACACACACACACACACACAAGGTTAGCCCTTCACCTGTTGTCCAGTTCTGTGCTTTGGTGGTTTGTTGTATGAGCTGAGGGGTTCGTGGAATTCAAGATAGCTGAGCAGAGCGGGGCCAATGCTAGAGTTGGCAGGGCCACAGAGGGTCCCAAAAAGAATGGAAGTAGATGATATACCTCAAAACCTCAATTCCGGTGCTCAGTCTATAGCTCCCTTCACCTTTTCACCCTGATGACTCCCAAATTTGTATTTTTCAGATTCAATCTCTTCCCTGAACTTCAGACCCATTTATTCAACTACTAACTCCACTTAAACCAAACGTCCAAAATAGACACTCCTTCCTAAGTCCACTTCTCCCAAAGACTTCTCCATGTAATCAAATGGCACTCCTCTTCCCATAGTTACATAGTCCAAAATATGATCATCTTCCTTGGTTTCTCTTTCCTCTGACATCTTTTATATAAGCCACCTAACAAGTCCTGACACAGCTATGTTAGAATTATACTACAAACTTTATCCGTTCTTACCAAATCTACGACTAAAACACAAAGCCAGCCCCAATCATGTCTCCCCTAGACTACCACAGAAGACCTTTAGCAGAGTTTCCTCTTTTTGTACTTGCCACACTTTTCCCTGTGCCTCCAACAGTGGGTTCTCCAGGCACAGCAGCCAAAGGGATCCTTCTCAGCAACAAAATCAGATTACCTCAGCCCTCCGCTCAAAAGGGTTCCAGTGACTTAGCACCAGGTTTTGAATAAAATAGAAAATCTTTAGCAGGGCCTGCAAGGTCCCACATGGTCTGGCCCTGCATACTACTTAGACTTCACTTTGATACAGCTGCCCTTCACTCTTGCTGTGTTTTCAACATGGTCAGTGCTTTCCTGCTTCCAGCATTGTATGCTAGCTCTTACCTCTTCTTAGGATGTCTTCCCCCATGATTTCTAAAGGGCTGAACACTTCACATCACGTGGGTTTTTCTTCAGATTCTGCCTCTTAAGATCATCCTACCTAAAATAACCCTCATCTCCACCCTGTGACCCAAGGATACCCAGTGACCCAACTATACCCAACTACATTTTGTTTTCTTAGCACACACACCACCTGAAACATTATGTCAATGGTTGCCTGTTTAGTACCCGTGGCTTTCGAAAGAAAATAATTTCCATAAGAGGTCAAGACTGTTTCATTCACCATTGTTTCTTCAAAACTTAGACCAGTGCCTGGCACATAGTAGATGCTGAATACGTCTTTGTTAAATCAAAACACAATCTTGGGGTAAAACAAGATAGCTGCCAACCTTCCAGCCACAGTACATGATGGCTACCTTAAAACTATTTGGAATTAGTTTAAAGGAACTTTCTATTTCTGTACACCATCTTATAAATTCAATGCTAATTGTACGTACTTTCTTATTTAGCTTTTCTTTTCTTTCTTTCTTTTTAATGAGTACAAATAAAATGGATGGCCACGGCTTCTCTTGTTTTGTATAGAAATCTTTCCCTTGAGTGCTAAAATGGAAAATTAGATACAAAGACATTTTTCTTAAAGGCCTAAGGAATGGTGGGGGGAAAAATGTATTGAGGCTGGAATCTTATGTTCTGGGTTTTTTCTTAGAAAAAACCTCAACCCTGTTCAGGAATTCCTGTCGCTGAATTGGCTATCAGGGCACCTTGTAAAGATTTAGGCATAGGGCAACTTAAATAAAAGTCAGAATTTAATTAAACTTCCACATATGTACTATGACGGATCTTACTAAATATGCAATAAAACAAATATCCTTTGCTTATGTTTTAAAATCGCAAATAAAAAGACTAATATAAAAAGTGCCAATATTGGCAAACACTTGAGAGAGTAGCTAAAGTTGGGACATTCCATCTAAAAAAATAAGACTAATGATATCCCCTCCCCCCCCCACACACACACATCTATGATGAGGCTTACATAAGGAAAAGGAGGTGAATAGGCTTTGATAATTATACTGCACTACGGTTATCAAACATAAGGGTCGTCAAGAGTATTGGTGGGCAAAGGAGTTCCATCAAGTCCTGGAAAGCCCCCGACTCCATTAGTCACGCTTTAGCCCAGCTGCACACCTTTCCTCTGACTTAGCAGAAAGAACAATGTGGTATGGCAGAACAAATGCACATGTGGGAGGCAGGATACAGGGACTGTAGTCTCAACTGTAGCATTAGTTCACTGAATGTCCTTGACTCTTTCACATCATTTCTCTATCTTTGATTTTATATGCCATACAAAATGGACCCTGAAGGTGTGACCTCTAAGCATCTTCCAGCTCTACATGTCGTGATTTTTATATTCCTTGGTGCAACCGTAGTATGATGCTGCCCAACCATGAGAACCTGAGTAGATGCTATGTCCACTCCTTTCATTTCCTACCAGGACAACGAATTGAGGGACATGTCTTTCAGATAAGAGACACCTTGATGGGCCGATAAATCAGTCTCATCCTCTGCACTTCTGCAAAAGCGGGGCCAGGTTTGAGAGATGAGTGGGGCTAGGTCTTGAGAGGTTGACTGTGGAGTGAGATGTTATCTCATTGGATATACCACTTTACCCCAAGAGACAGAAACTGGATAATGAAGACAAAACAATACAATTAGCCTTATGATACTGTTTTTCTCCAACTTCAGAGCAGCTCCATAAACCTTTTGCTTTATGATTTGGAGGTCTCTCAGTCTCTGTCTCTCTGTCTCCCTTCTCTTCCTTCCAGTCAAACGAAATACACAGGTCCAGTAAGGCAATACAAACGTTCTGAGTCTCTGTCTATGTTTTCATTGTCTGGTATCCCCCCTGTTCTCATCTGCTGCTGCAAAGTTCTTCCTTCCTGCCATAAGCACAAAACTAAGAGAATATTTTTTTTTTACTTTTTACTTATAATAAATAAATGAATAAATAAAGATTTGCTTTCCATCTAAAAGGAAAGTGAAGTGGAAAAGTGAGCTATTTCCCCATATTTAGACTTAGTCCTTTTCTCTGGATATGCTGAATCCTATAAAGAACAAATATAGGGAGACTGACTTAATTGTGTAGGTTTTATTACAAAATATTTATTTTTAGTTTATTAATACTAATAATCTTATTAACTGTTGTATCTTAACACTGACTGAGAGTTCCCATTTCTCTAGTGTAAATTCAGGCTGGCTCATTTGAACACCCTAAGAAAAGAGCAGATTTCCAAGAGTAACTGAAACGTAAAATTTGAAAAGGAAGAAGGTAAAATAAGACAAAGTGGGGAGAAAGGGAAGGAGGAAGGGGTAGGAGGAAGGAGAAGAGGAAAGAGAATGGGTAAAAAGCAAGAGGAATAAGAAGGTAGCAAGGTAGAGGGGGAGGAGGAAAGATGGAAGGGAGAGAGAGAAGGGAGGAAAGAAGGAAGGAGGGAAGGAAGGAATGAAGGAAGGAGGGAAGGAAGGAAAGAAGGAAGGAAGGAAAGAAGAAAGGAAGGAAGGGGCTTTCCCAGTTTAAGAAACAAGAAAAAAATCAATATCAGGCAAGTCTTCAGCACTGTGAGAACACTTAAGCAGTGGAATCTGCCTAGGGTCTGGTTTAGGAATAAGCATCAGGCATAGCATGTGCACTCCTCAGGAAACCACACACCAATTCCTAGTAGGGTTGAATCAAGCTTTTATCCTTCTATTATTCAAAAGCAGATCCCTTTAGTTGGGAGTATAGTATTTCCTTTTCCAACCACAGTATTACAAGCCAAAGTCATGGATGCTCCAAAAAACTATTAACAATCCCTTTCTTAGCTTTGTTTCCTTCCAAAGGAAGACTACAAGAATTAGTCTGTCTGCACATCAGAATTTCACTTGCTTACTGCCCATTCATCTGAGAAATTGCAAACATATTTGGCAGAAGGATGGAGAGAACATGGTGGGATCGTGCATCATCTCATATCCACCCAAATTATATTTTCTGCAGATCACAGATTATTTTATTGGAAATAAGAGAGGAAATAAGTAAGCAATTGGTATCATGGGAGGAAGGAATGCATAAACCTCCATAACTTTGTAACTCTGGGAAGAGCTTATGGATTATTCCAGTAGTGAATTGGTAGATGATCACTGAATTCTCAGTGAGTTACCTACTGAGCGTCTCTTCTCTGCTCTGTAACAGAACAACACACAAAGAAATATGTGACTAATGCTCAAATTAAGAACATTACTTAATATGGTTCAAAGATCCCCAAAGTCAATTGAATGACTTTAGGCCCCTTTGACAAAAATAAATGGCATCACAGACTTACTACTATTGCACAACAAAGTAAGCTGTGAACAAAGCCTTGTAGATGAGAAAGTGGGTAAGTGTTGCCCTAGTCAAGAAAGTTCCTGTAATCCTGAGTAGCCTAATCTAATAAACATTGCATTAAGAATTTGAATGTTATTATCAAAACCATCAGCCTTCATAGGGTGCAAAACAACCCACTGGGATGCAGAAAGAAATTATTAGACTTTCTATTTATAAGATGAAGCTCAAAATACAAAGCGAATAAGCTTCACTTACATTGCCATGTGGATTATCTCTGGAGCCCTTGCTTGGGTCAAACATAAGATGGTTCCAGATCTCAGGGGGTTAACAGGTGTCCTGCGGGAACACTGAGGCCATAAGACAGGGGCTTATAACTTTAGCCTTTCTTGTTTGTTTGCTTTAAGCACATTGCAACCTGCTGTAGTTCCTGTGGGCCAGGTTGAGCAGACTGGTGTATTACATTATCTGGTTTTAATTAAACTATCATCAAATGGACAAATGGTTTAAATGATTTTTTTCCCAAGAGCTGCAGACTGGAGATAATACTAATAATGCAAGTAAAAGTGAGCAAGTCAAAAATGGCAAAGCTGACATTTTCCCTTAACCTTGTAGGTAGCTCTTTATCAGCCATAAGATGAAGCAAAACTCATGACTAGGTAAGCAGTTCTGACAAGGCATCTTGCTAAAAATACTAGAAAACCTCAGGAAGATTCTCTGAAATATTTACAGCTACTATTGTCAAGAATGAACTTTGTCCTAAGAGTCTATTTTGTTATAAGCTATTAGCTAATAATAGTACAAAGTCAGCATGATTAATAAGACATAACAAAATACTATTTTTTCATTTTATTCTCAAGGCTTTCATAAGTAGTATAGTAGTAGACATATTACTATATAGTAGAAGACTACTGATGGCTTAATATTGTAATTCATGGATCTACTTTATAGATATTAATAACAATATAAATCTAACATTTGAGCAATTCCATATTTAGCAATGTTTAATGCTAAGATGCTTGAAAAAAATGAAAATAACTGTCTTATGAAAAATGCTTTTTCACTCTTATGTGGATCCTGAGAAACTTACCAGAAGACCATGGGGGAGGGAAAGGGAAAAAAAATTTAGAGAGGGAGGGAGCCAAACCATAAGAGACTCTTAAAAACTGAGAATAAACTGAGGGTTGATGGGGGGTGGGAGGGAGGGGAGGGTGGGTGATGGGCATGGAGGAGGGCACCTGTTGGGATGAGCACTGGGTGTTGTATGGAAACCAATTTGACAATAAATTTCATATAATAAATAAATAAATACATACATACATACATACATACATACATACATAATTTTAGATAGAGGAATAGCCTGAAATTTTAGTTTTGGGAAAGTAACTAACTGATTGTATTACAGGGAGTAGATTGTAGGAAAATATAAAAACAGAGTTATCTGCGAGGAAGCTAATTCAATAGTGAAGACAAGAATCAAAGCAGATCTCAAGGAATCAAGTAGACTTCTCTCTAGTTTCTATACTGCAAAATAGTCCTGAGTATTTGTCCACAGGGAATTGTCTTATAGAGAAATAATATAACCCAAAGGCAAAATGTCATAGGGCTCAAAACAACAACAACCAAAACAAGAACAAGGAGGAAAAACCTACCAAGGAAGTCAGACCCCCACTCTTCAGTTAGCTCTTTTGAGCTAAAACTGAGGGGAAGGAAAGGAGAAACTTCTCCTTCTCCTAGGAAGAGAATGAAATAAATCAGAAAGAGTTTCTATCTGCTCTTCCCTTCATAGGATCCCTGTGACTTACATCTGAAAAGATCTACAAGGTCAGCCCTCTGTGCTTCTCAAATTTTACAGGCAAAGAAGTCTTCTGAGGAGTTAGTGAAAATGCAGATTCTAACTCAGTAACTAGACTGGGGCCTGGGAGTCTCCATTTCAAACAATCTGCTGATGCTATTACTGATGGTCAGCAGACCGCATTTAGAGCAATCGTCCAAATTTATCTGAGCTTGTATTATGCTTCATGAAAAATATGAGAGCATATATCTGCCATATACGTGGATTTATTAATGTGTAAAGTAATATATTTGTTATTACTTGCTACCAATATTATGGGTGTTACAAAATGCAACCAAAAATAGAAAATTACAAATGATAATATTTACAATAAATGCAAATAGCAGTTCTGATATCTTCTTCCTTCACCCCCACCCCCCACGGGATCATATTTTGTACCCTCAAAGCAGGCCTCCCACTCTGGAGGCTGCAGGCCTAGACGGTGAATGTTAGTTACTTGTTTGTTTATTTGTTTGTTTGTTTTTGTCTGAAATGTGGGTCATAACTCCAGGTGAATAGCAATGCCTTAAGGTATTTACATAAGCCAGCTCTCAAAGCTTCCAAAATGTGGATTGGAAGCTTCCAAAATGGGAATGGGAATCTTGTGTGTATTTCTAATATGTAACTTCCTATAAGCTTAATTCTTGTTGAAAATAGCATGATTATTCATCATTAATTATTAACCCTTACAAAACAGGTTAAAGTTAAAAGAAATAGCAATTTTCAAATAAATACTGATAACCTAGAATCAATCAGGTGCTTTTCTAACTAAGTTGAATTGAAATCATGCAAGTTCCTACATAATCAAACATTTTCATATTCTTTTAGCTATTTTTCACTTATACTCTATGTAATCAAGAGTTGTGTACATGATGTAAAACAGCTCTAAACCATGCACAAAGGAGTCCATCAAAATAGAATAATCCACCTTCCCAAACTTCCAAAATGGTTCATAAAAGAAATGGAGAAAATAAGGCTAAGTGTCTTTCTTGGGCTAATTATAAAACTATATGGGTATTTGCCCCCAAAGCAAGGAAAGTTTTCTTGATGACAACCTCTCAGTGATTCAGTCACCAAAGTTACTGAATTCATAAAAAAATTTAAGCAAGTTCTCAAAATCTCATGCGGATAAGAATTCCCTATGGAATGTGTTTAAAATACAGATTCTTGCATCTCACAGATTCTTACTCACAAATCTGAATGGAATGAATAGGAAACTAGAGAGCCCAGAAACTAGACCTATGAATCTATGAAAATGTGATTTTTATAGAAATGACATTTTTAATCAATAGGGAAATGATGGAATATTCAATAAATAGTACTAGAACAATTAGGTTTCCATATGGATAAGAATTAAAGGAGCCATTTGGATCTCAGCAGGAAATAGATGGTACATACATATTGGATACTTTGAGGAAGGTTTAATAAAGGAACTATTTGCAGCGATGCTGGCAGGATGTAGTGAAACCACAAAGGATGTTATATCCCAAGGCTAGAAACTCAGAACTATTACTACCTCTAGACCCAAAGAGGAAAAGGGTGAGAAAGGCTTACCAGAATCGGGAAGTTGAGCTGTTGTGTAAGAACAACCTTTACAGTAGATGCAACTTTTAATCAAGAGGCACAATGAGCCACAGGCAACACTTCGGGGAAGAAGCTGGGATATTTAACTATTGCAGTATCTATAAATAGCACATCTCACTTTCTCCCCTCCTTCCAATTTCCTTTGGTCCTTCAATGCCTGAAATCAACCAAAAGCCAAGAGTTCAAGGGATCTCTTTGTTGTACAAGATATAGATGAGTATTTCTAGGAAGAGGGCAGGGTGCAAAAAAGTAGGAGAACTGGCCTGGGGGGCAGGGGACAAATATAAGAGATCCAGCAAAGATTGCTAATGCACACCATGCCTAAAATCAACTCGAGATGCATTAAGATTCCTCTTCTTAATTGTGGTATTCCTAAAATGAGGTAACGATTGGTTTAGATTTATATAAAATAATATACCTTGTTTTAGGAAAATCTGTGTTGCTTAGGGGGAAATTTTCTCAACACAAATTAAAATAGAATCATGGTTTTATGGTTACAGTCCTTACCAGGATGCCGAACTAGTAGTTTCTGGCTGTCTCTCCCAAGAACAAACCCAAAAGCAGTATAGAAGAAAAACCAAGACAGGTGAAACACTGAAAAATCTTGAGACTGCACACTTGTTGGTGTGGTGTTGTGGTTTTGTCAGAGGATAAAAAATGAGACTTCTCTTGCTTCTCCCTAACCATTGCTTTGGGATCAACTAATGATTCTCAAAGTCTGTTTCCAGGACAGCAGCATCACCGTCACCTGGGAACTTATGAGAAATTCAAATTCCTAGGCCCTACACAGACAAACTCAATCAGAAACTGAAGGAGTAGAGCCCATAAACTGTGTTTTAACAAGCTTCCAAGAGACTCTGATACTCACTGAAGGTACAGAACCAGTGGGAGAAATAATGTCAATATGTCCACTAGGGCAGTCAGATTTAGCAAATAAAATTATAGTATACCCAGTTACATTTGAATTTCAGCTAAAGAACAAATACTTTTCTTAGGGTAAATATGCTACAGAAATTCAAGTTTAATTGTGAATCTTGCATCTGATTGGGCAACCCTATCTTTACCTATAAATATTCAGAACTCTGGTCCAGGTGTTGTCTTCTACAGTAAACTCAGAACAGCTCAGAAGCACGTTGATTGTGAGGTGCTGGGAAATTTAAGTGGGTACTTACTCAGTACTATTCAAAACATGGTACTCCAAGTAGAAGCAATTGGCTGAGGGCTTCCAAGAGAGGCAAATTCTCACTCCTACCTCAGAGCCATGGAATCAGAAACTCTGGGGCTGGGGCCAAAGACTCTATGGTTTATCAAGCCCTGTAAGTGATTTTCTGTGCCCTGAAGTTTAAGAACCATTGTACTAACTAAGCTCAGGTGATCAATTCCACCCCTTTCCTGTGAGATTCAGCAAAAATAATGAGTCACGGGATACTTAGAGCCTTAAGTACTTTACTAAAAAAAGAGAAAACTTCAAAGTTAGTGATCTAAGTACCAATTTTTTAGAAGTTATCCATAGAACATCTGGAGAATAAAGAGGAGGAGGAGGAGAAGGAGAAAGAAAAGGAGAAGGAGGAGAAGAAACACATTCAAGGTAAGGGCACAAATTAATAAAATAGAAAGCAAAATGCTTGGGGCACCTGGGTAGCTCAGTCAGTGAAGAGTCCGACCCTTAATTTTGGCTCAGGTTGTAATCTCACCGTTTGGGATATTGAGCCCCGAGTTGGGTTCTGCACTGATAGAGTGGAGCCTGCTTGGGATTTTCTCCTTTCTCTCTGCCCCTCCACAGCTTGCTTGTGCACATGCGCTCATGTTTTCCCTCCCTCTCTCTCTCTCTCTCTCTCTCTCTCTCTCTCTGTCTCTCTAAGAATAAATAAATAAATACATAAAATATAAAAAATAACTTAAAAAGAACACAAAATGCAATGGTAATGGTAGAATTAAAAATTCCACCTGAGTTGGTTCTTTGAAAAAATTAAAATAAACAAATCTATAGCAAAAATAATCAAGAAATAAAGAAGACAAAAGTAACCTTGGAAAGGAATATTGTAAAGATTGAGACAAAGGCAGAGTAGAAACTTATAAGAAGATAAAACAATATATCAACAATTATATTACAAAAGTTAAAAACGCAAATGAAGTAGACAAATCTTAAAAAATGTAACTTAACAGAACTGAGTAAAAATGCAACCAAAAGTTTGATGAATTTTACAACTATTAAGAACTGCAGCAGTTAAAGAAACACTAAGTCAAGAGGGGCTTAGTATTCATTTTTATCCAACTTCCAAGGTGAAACAAAAATGAATGTTTTAACAGAAGGATTAGCCAGTGCAGTAAGATTTAGGAAAAGAGAAAGAGCAAAAAATGCAGACTCAAAAGGAGAAAACAAATCTTTCATAAATGGAATGTAGTATAAGTATATATCATAAAAAACCTAAAATAATATGCGGAAAAATGTTTAGAAATAAGGGAAGCACTTGGCAAGATGGCTATGTTAATTTGTAAACAGCAGTTGCTTGAATGTAAACACCGTGAAGATTGCATATGCTAATATTTAGACTTTATTTATCAAAAGACACCTTGAAGAAAGTGGAAGAATAAATTTCAAACTGGAAAAGGATGCCGGGAATACAAAAAATAAAAAAAAAATTAATATCAAAAATACATTTTAAAAATTCAAAAACTAACCAGAAACAACACCAAGAAACTAATGAAAAAAAAAGCGGGAGATGGGGACGGAGAATAGACATTTCATGGAGGAGTAAATGCAGAAGACCAAATAAACTCCTGGAGAAATGTTTAGCCAGTAGTGACCAGGACCATGCCAGTCACGACCACAATGACGTACCATTTTATATGATTTAATTGGCCAAACTTAAAAGTCTGACAATAATCACGTACTGGAGAGAAGTGCATTGATGGACTATTCTATACCTTGCTGAAGGAAGTGTAACTCGGGCAACTGCTTTAGGAAAGGTTTTGGTGTTTTGGAAATACACCTGTCTCTCTCTGGGGAAGTAGGCGTGGATAAAGAAGCTTTGCGTGCATTGAGATGCAGGACAATAGTCTGCAAAGATTTTTCTTGCTCTTTCCTTTTTCCCTTCCTTCTTTCTTTCCTTCCTTCCTTCCTTGTCCTTCCTTTTTTTTTATTTTCTTTATTTTCCTTTTCTCTCTTTTTGACTTTTTTTTTTTTTTTTTTTTTTTTACTTTAGTTGACACACAGTGTTACATTCGTTAGACAGCTTTTTCTTTATCGTGCATCAGACTTTTTCCATCTGGGAGAAAGTGTTCTGCACCCTTTGTGGTGGCCAGGAGTTACCTGGCCTGCTTCCTTCTCTTGCAGCAGTAAGAGAGTTCTAGCTAGGATAGCAAATTCTACAGTCAGCTTATATGCCAGACTGGTCCAGAGATGCTATGTCAGAGCCCTTTCATTTTATCTATTTTTATTTAACTATGTATGTATGTATATATGTATGTACTTTTAGAGCCCTTTCATTTTAATGAATACCACAGCAGTTGTCTCCACAGCCACTCCTACAGCTGGCTGCTACTGTCTGTGATCTCAGGAAGACCCCTTTTCTGAGACCTTCTCTCCCCTATATTGTCGAGTTGACATGCTCACTTTATTTTAATCAGGTTCTCAATTTGTAGCATCCATAGATGCTTAAGTGCTACAGTCTTCTGATGGACAGCTCCCCAAGCTCCTTACCGGTGCTATGGATTTTCTTTTTCCTTTCATTTCACTGGGCTTTCGGGAGGAAGCAGGTATAACCTCAAATGATTCATCAGCCATTTTGAAACTAAAAGTTCTCAGAAAATTCCTTTAGAATGAGGACAGGGAGTGAGGCCTGGTTTGGTCTCTTTGAAAAAAAATTTTTTTTTTTTTTTGCTGATGATTCAGAAAGATGTGTTCTAGTGGTTTGAGTCAGGATTCTTAAATTATTTACCAGACTCAGGCTGAGCTGTTAGAAATGAACAAAAACAAACAGAATGAATCTGAAAGAAAATTGGGTTGCCAACAATTGAGGCTTTAAATAGCAAGTCTCCAGTCCCTGAAAAATAGTCCCTCTATTTTTCACAGGACAGTGGCTTTCAGATATCCAAACTCTATACGCATGGTAAGTACATTAAGACTTGTTGAAATGATAACACGCAGGACTTTAAATAATCCGTTAGCATGGCTTTCCTTTTTCATTCCCTTGTTCTCTCCCATTGGAAATGGTCACTTCCATTCCCCAAAAGTGGTCTGAAATTTTAATTTAATTTTGTTTGTAAGACATTCTAACATACTGAAATGAAAGATATAGTGAGGGATTGCGGGCCAGGTTTTTTCTCTTTCTTTCTTTCTTCACATGGCCCCTTAGGAAATTTTCTGTCAAAGCCATTGAAAGGGGTAGTTTGATGAGGTTACATACGCAGTAATAAAGTGCCAAAGTTTCCAGACATTCTGTCTACTGGGACATCTAAGGTTTATCTTCAGTACTATTCAAGATACCCATCAATGAACTTACCTTCTTCTATATTCCTCTCATTTTCCTCATTCCTTAACCTTCTTCTATATTCCTCTCATTTTCTCACCCTCTTTGGTTACACCCTAGTTTTCTATCATCTCTAAACTCTAGATGCCATCCTAGGTCTTTATTATGGCTTGCAATGACCTACACCTGTCTTATTTTCTCCCTGTTACTAGGCTTTAATCACACTGCCATTGGTTTCTGGAACATGTCAGAATTCCTGCCTCTGTGCTTTACTTCCCTCCGCTTGGAATATTCCTACTCTTCCACCTGTTCTCCGCGGCTCTGGTTAACTTCCATTTCAAGTATCACCGTCTCTAAGAACGCGTTTCTGAACTTCCATGCAAATCCCTAGCACTCTGAGCTTTTCCTTTAGAGAAATTATCAAAATTGTAATCTTATACACGTTTCTCGGTTAGCGTGTCTCCAGTTCTGCACCAGGACAGGCATAGTACTGATTTGGTTTCCCACATGTGTGCAATCAAGGCACAGTGCCTAAAACTTAGGAGTTTTCTGAAACACATTTACTGAGTTCTACAAACCGAAGGTAGAGTTTTAGGTAAATGAGGGCTGAAGAACGTACTTGAAGAATTGGCCAGTTCAGATTCAGTGGGTCACGTGCTGCAGATGTCTCGGGTACTGAACAGCTATTGCATTGTTTTTACCACATCCCATTAGGTTGGCAGGGCCTTCTCGCAGCCCTGGCTATTTACCCCGGGTGGGGCCTAATTCCACCACTGGTTCTGAGGATGAATTCCATGTAAAACATTAGAGACCTGAATATATTTCTTGGCCTTAGCATTTTTAGGTAAGTCACAAAAACTCTCAGAGCCAGAGTTTCTTCACCTGGGAACAGGTGAAGATAACACTTCTGTCTCAGGTCAGCTCAGGGGTTATATAAGACCCCTTAAATACTGATCATAAAGCGTAAGCTAGATGCTGGTTCCTTTCTTGACCATTGGAGTTGTGTCTAGGTTTAGGCCAAGTCTGATACCTACCTTACGGTGTTGTAAAGCTTCAATGACTTAATAGATAGAAAGTTTATAGAACAGCATCTGGCATACTGTTAAATAATGTTAACATATCCCATTTGTCCCACTTACCATTCCACTGCATATAATCATTAATTGATTTATTCATTAATTTACACATACTTACAAGTACCCCCTATTTTGCAGGCACTATCTTAAATTCTTGGACAAGAGAAAAATAATCATTTGTATGATAAAACTTAAAACTGTTTTTTTGGAGGGGTGTGAAGGGAAACCTATAAGCCACAATTACATAGGGAGTCTGAGAGGCTCAGTCAGTTAAGCATCTGATTCTTGATTTTGGCTCAGATCATGATCTTATGGTTCATGACTTTGAACCCTATGTCTGTTGATCTCTGCACTGACAGTGAGGAGTCTGCTTGGGAGTCTCTCTCTCCCTCTCTCTCTCTCTCCACCTTTCCCCCACCCACTCTGTCTCTCAAACTAAATAAATAAACAAGTATATATACATACCCAATCATATATATATATACATATATATATATATATATATATATATAATTCAGCTATGAGGAAAATAAGGTAATGGAATAAGAATTTGAAGAGATTTGGGGCACCTGGGTGGCTCAGTTGGTTAAGTGTCCAACTCCAGGTCAGGAGCCTGGAGCCTGCTTCAGATTATGTGTCTCCCTCTCTCTCTGCCCCTCCCCTGCTTGCACTCTTTCTCTCTCTCTCAAAAATAAAATAAAACATTAAAAAAATAAAAAGAATTTGAAGAAATTTAGATAGTAAGATAGTATGATCAGGGATGGCCATCCTGGATAACATTTTGAGCCAAGATCAGTATATTGAAAAGGATCAAAACATTTGAAGATTTTGTAAAGATTCTCAGTCATTAATATATTATTTTACTTTGTATAAGACCAACTTTTTCTGGATCATGGGTGATCATTGTAGGACCCCTGAATTCCATGAGCATAAATAAGCCCATTGTCTTGATTCTTTTGCAGTAAAATCAATTCCTTAGTCAGGCAATTTTGTTGAACAGTGTATTTACTCAGTCACAGCTTATACTGCCCATGGAAACATGGCAGGTAGTGAAGACAAATCTAAATCCAGCTTAAGTATCTGTCCTGGGTTGGGGAACAAATCACTCGGCCCTCCATGACAAAATGGTCCCCATATAATCAGCCTACCGCTAAAAGGTTGACTGACTTCCTGGTTGGTGGTTTGGTAACAGGGCTCAGAGTTGGTCACACAACTACAAAATTTAGCACTCATTCCTGACTGTCGCCAAGTCATTGTTGGAAGACAGGAGTCCAAGCTGTTGAGCCCTTGTGTGATCTCCATGCCTACCCTCATGAATGCATTGAACAAGACCTAGAGTTGCTGAGGAAAAGAAAATGTTGCAAATTATGTGGTCCATTTTGCCCATCTCATTACTGACTCTCTTCCTTGCTGCCAGGGACTTTTGGCGAGTATTTACTTGGAAAACAAGTTATGTCACTCAAGGCCCATTCTGAGCTTCCCTTCCATAAAATTATTACCCAAAATTCTTTATCACCAACACGCCAGACTTATTTTCAAATCTCTGAGCATCCAGCCAAAACAAAGCTTAGGGGAAAAAAAACAAAAGAGAGAAATAAAACCATCATAAAATGTCACACTGGAAGCAGTAAAAATGACACTTGGCATTACAAAAGACAAAGAAAAGACAAGGATGGCCAGAAAAACCATCAACATGATATTGAACTAAAAATAATTAAATAAACAGAACTGAAATACCAAGTTAAAATAGAGAAGAAACGATAAATCCAGAAGACGAAAAAATGTCATTTGACGTGTATCTAACTTACACCCATGCAGAAGAGAGTTAAACAATTTGGATAAAACATTAACTATATAAATCAAGAAAACTTTTCAGATCTAAAAAGAAAATGTATGAATTTAAAGATCTGAAAGGCTTCTTAGATCTTGGTAAATATACTGGATTTTAAGCTAAAGAAAGAATTCTTTGGATACCAAGTCAGGCACAAAACAATATCAGTTATGACAGGGATTTGGGGGTGAATTGACAGGCTCAGACTTCCCACAACATGTGCTAAAAGATAGTGGATCTCTACCTACAAAGCCTTTAGGGAAAGAAAGCATGACCAATAATTTGCTAACCCTCCAAAATATTGTTCTAATCCAAAGGTTACACTGAGACATTTTTGACCATTCAAGTCTTGAGAACATTATGAACTCTCCCAGAAGAAACTCTAGGGAAAGATCTTTAGTCAACCAAGTGAGGAATAGAGAAACCAAGGCTAAAATACCAGAAAGAAGCCCTGAATACATTCAGAGGAAAGATTCAAACAAGAGTAGGAATTATGGTTCAGGAAACAGGTAAGGGGTTGAAGGCAGTGACAACGTGGAAGTAATCTAACTAACACAACTGGAAGGAAACAAAGAGAAAAAGGGAGAAGTCATGTAAATGTTTGATCCCCTCACCTTTTTATCCAAGGGCATCAAATGGCTGAATTTAAATCTAAAACAGTACAGAATGAGGCGTACTAGGAACACTTGAGAATATAAAGGTAAACACCAGAAAAAATTAAGAAATAGAAAAGAATGAACTGAAATAGAGTGTAAGAAGGAAGGGAGGGGTGGTGGAAGTTTGCTTATTTGTCATCACTTCTGAGAATCCGCAGACACTACCTGAAGAAAGAGGAGAACGGGTATATTTTATAAAGTTATCTTCTGAAATTTGTATGGCTGATCTATCTTCTAAATTTAATATATAAAATTTGTAGTATGTACATTACACACTGAAACTTGGTCACCAAATAAATTAGTTTATAAGTTAAGTGATATTAATATAATAAAATTATATTATATATAATATAAACATTATATAGATATAAATATAATATAAAAATAATATAATGAAATCAGCTAAATTATTTTATTTAATTAAGCTAAATAAAAATGATTGCCCATGAGATACTCCTGAGATTCCATAACATGGCACACCCTATATTATCTCATGTATCTTTCCGGATGGTTCCCCCATCACAACATGTCTTATACTCTGTGCTCCCCCAGCTTCACTAGACACACATTTCCCAAAAAGGTATTTGCTTCCTGACTTCTGTGCAAATCATGTTATTCCATCCACCTCAATGGTCACCTCTATGCCCCCCTCCATTGCAATATATTTAAAAGCTTTCTTTGAAAGTCTTTTGATGCCTCTAGGTAAGATTAATATCATGCATTGTTTTATTTAATATATAAGATAGAGCTTTCTAGTTTTTGGAGGTATTTTTTTCCCTGCTAAGTTGTATACTTCAACATAGTAAAGACAAAGTTTTATACACCCTTTTAATTTAAAATTTAACATGGTTTACACAAGCAATGATGATCTAGGATAATATCTATTGTATATATTTTCTGCATTGTTGAAATTTTATGTGAATAAGAAATATTTATGTATAAGTGAACTGATATGCGTATGTAGAAGTATGCAGACTATAAAGATCTACAGAGACACATACACACTCAAGACTTCAGTATTCCTGGAAGGAATACAGTGTTTTCATTCTTGTTTACAAACTCAGCAACACTTCACGTAGTATTCAACATGGAGTTGAAATTCAATTATTACTTGTAAGTTAATTTCATTCATGATCATTGGAAAGAAAAGAAACTGAATATTTTGAAAATTATTTTGCCGATTTTATATGAGCCAGTATCATTCACCCAATAATATTACATTCTTCTCTAAAAGGTAAATTGACTTTTCCAAAAAACGAGAGCCTGACATTGCCCACAAGAAGTTTCTTTGTTCTCCTCTCTTAATGATAGTTTACTGGCAAACCCTTAATTTTCAGGATTATTTTTCTTCTCTCCTTGGAAGATCAAAACTCTCTCTCTCTCTGTCTCTCCCTGTCTCTCACTCTATCTCTATCTCTATCATCTATCTCTATATCATCTCTATATCTATCTATATCTTTAGATATATCTTTAGATATAGATATAAATATAGAGATGATATAGATAGATATATAGATATACATTCTATCTATCTATCATATCATATGTAGCTATATATGTATATCATATATATCAGGTCATATATAGATATACATATAGGTATACATTCTATCTATCTATCTACCTATCAATCTCTATATATCTACATGTGGCAGATAGATGATAGATAGATAGATAGATAGATAGATAGATAGATAGATCTTCAACTGCACTAACCCAATCTGTGTGCTTTCCCCCATTGGGCTTCCTCTTGTAGAGTCAGGCTTTCACCACTATGCAGTCCTTACTTTCACTGCATGCTTTCTTCTCTGTTACTGATATCCACTCAGCCTGCCCACAAAGGAGCAGCCCTTCCTAAAGTCATGGTAGATGTTTCTTGAGAGTATTATCCTTTACTAGCCTAGTTAAAGAGGGTGTTTCAGAAGCTGGGAGGTTATTCAATAACTCTGCTCATTTTTATAAAGTGAACTACACAAAAGTGTTTATTGTGCTTTGCAGATGGGCTGCAGGGAAATTGTGCTTCTTGACCTCCGGCTAGGCCCGCCAGTCAACATAACTGTCCTTGCTGTTGCATCCCAGTGTATCACAAGAAATAGGTCAACAGAGTTCACTATGTTTAATATATAAACCGTCAATGCCTCAAGGAACAACCTTTTAAACAAATGTGACTCCAAAGATAGTATATTATAGATTCTTAACTGGAATTATAAAAGGTAAATTATGAGTACCGCCTTGTTTTTCACATCTGTATTGATTTCGTGTCTTAAAGCAAAACTGAATCAGTTCACAAACTCAGTTGGAGTTGGGCTCTGTCTTTTATCTTTCCCTGTTTATTCCGAGTGTAAGGGGAAGTGGCTCAATAGGATATAAGCTTTAATATCATATGATCAAGATAAAGGCAGTCTTCTTTGTCATCCTAGAATATCTATATCGGGCACATATTCAGGCTGTTAATGTGGACTCTCATTCTCCATACTCAACATTGAACCCAGAAGAGTCTTCTAAGACCTTATTCAATTCATAGCTGTATTGAGAGCAACCTATTAAAATAACTCATTATTCCATGGGTTCCTGATGGGTTTAAGCTATAAGAAAATATGCAATCTCCCAAGCCATGTATTCCTCAATTCTGTGTCCACTGATCTTGTCCACAGTCTAGAGTTTATAGTTTCAGTAACAACGGAAAGATGAAACACAAAATACAAAAGAATTGAAGATGGATTATAGGAGATACTGTTCAGAGGAAACAAACTCAGACACAAAATTGACTTCATAAAGAGAACTTTAAAAATATGGCAAACCAAATATATCTATAGGCCTCGTGGATCTCCGGGGGCAAATGCTAAGGCTATCAAAATGAAAAAAGAATATGATAAGCTTAAAGAGGCCTTGTTGTTTCCTCTTTCTACCTCTGTGTTCATGAAAAGCATTGACAAGATAGACAATTGTTTGGCAAGAGGTTTAAAACGGGAAAAAAATAAGATGCCTTCATGGATGAGACAGTGGAAATTTTTTTTTTAATTTTCTTTTTCCTTTTTTTAAGTAATCACTGTGCCCAATGTGGGGTTTGAACTCAAGACCCCAAGATCAAGAGTCACATGGTCCACCAACTGAGCCAGCCAGGAGCCCCACAGTGGAGCTTTTAAAACCAATTGCAAATGGATTTAGTTCCCAGCTCCCATGACATCTACCTCTGCATTTTGAAAATATAATCACTCTAGCAGGTTACATGCTACTCATGTACTTGCCAGAGTATTGTCCAACGAGTCAGTGAAAGACATCCTGGGAAGTACTTGCAATGTACTCATCTGCTCAATTACTGGTCCAAGGTATGAAGAAGTCTAAAGTTGAAGTTTAGTCAAGCCCAGAGGAACATAGCCCAAACTTTCAAAAAGAAATAAGTACAATTAAATTGCAACACACATCCCATTTTCTTTGCGTGAGGGAAGTCCTTGCCTTAATCTTCATTGGGTTCATCTTGGATGACTGGATGGCATGATGTACAACCATACCCTTTTTATGAAACTGAGAACAAGAAACGACAGGTGCCTGAGACAATACCACTATTATTTTTTTTCCCTTTAGAATCTGCATGTGTCTGTGTACATTTGCAACTGTAGCAAATTACACACAGGAAAACCCCAGACGTATGAATTTATTCCTCATAAAAGTGGTCTCCTTTCAAGTTTAATTCAGTGTGAAAGCCATGTCTGTGAAACCTGGTTAATATTAACCTTAACTCAATCCTATTTTGAGCTAAAGATAAAGGAGGAGATATGGAGTTTGAAATTTTCTTTCTTTCTTTCTTTCTTTCTTTCTTTCTTTCTTTCTTCTTTCCTTCTTTCTTTCTTTCTTTCTTCAAATTGTGTAAGAAGAATGAAAGCACTTGAGCGAGCCTAGCCCCTTGAAGATCAATGACCCTGGTGAGGCTAATTACCCTAATCCTCTCAGTGTAAATTAAAAAAAGACCTCAGTAGCTGGAAAGACTATATGATTAACTGGCTGAGAAGATTAACCGTGATCAGAGTGGTCTGGGGCTTCCTGGTTTCCCCTCGGTTGCCTATTTGTCACTTGCAGAATACACTCTGTGCCCATGAGCTGCATCTCAAAGGGCTGGGTGATTCTTTCATAGAGATTGATGGCAGTGGAACGAGGTTGGGGAAGGATGTTCCGGGTCTGAATGAGCTTGTGCTTCCCAGGGAAATGTGAGATGTCTGTGAGCCTCTAGGTACCCAGCTGTCATGGGCAAAGTCCAGATGACATTTTCCCATCTCTTTTCACACCATAATCCAGACATCCTGTGGAAGATGGTGGTGCTACTTTTGGTTTCCAGACATGGCGCTCCATTTAAGATCGATGCTGTCTTTGCTAAAATGAAAAGTCATGTTAATTGAAACTATTTCTTTGTATTATTTATATTTTATGTGTACCTGGTTGTGGCCATCATTCTATTGTCATATCATGAATGCTTTTCTCATGTTTCCAACAGGCAACTCATTATCATAACACAGTCCCTAGTCCTATCCTGCCATTTCTCTGGCATTTTTTTCAACCTGACACCCACCTGACACATCTAAATGGACTTTCCACTTATGCTGGAATAACAAAGACATCGCAAAAGCCAAAGCTAAATTAGCATGTTTTCAAAAGTTATGTGATATTTAATGAAAAATTCTGTTAGTGCACAAATAAATTGGCCTAAAGCTTTAGATCCATAAGCTTCTTTGTACACTTTGGCTCAAGAATAGAATTCCTGGGAATTTATCCTAGAATAATAATAATTAACAATAATAATAATAATAATAATAATAATTCATTAGATGTGAAGATGTGAAAAACAAACATACACAGCATTTATAAAATTTCCATTGTTAATTATTTAAAAGCTACTAGAAGCTATCTAAATGTCCAGCTATAGAACAACTAAGTAGATGTTATACAATTTAACAGTATACTTAAGCCAGACATTAAAAAATATAATGATTAAGACAGTACAGAAAACCAAAATCGTTTATAATGTAGTGTTAATTTAAAAGCATCATATAAGGGCACGTGGGAGGCTGTTGATTTTGGCTCGGGTCATGATCTTATAGTTTCTGGGTTCAAGCCCCCACTTCGGGCTCTGCGCTGACAGCACAGAGCCTGCTTGTGATGCTCCCTGTCCCTCTCTTTCTACCCCTCCTCTGACTGTGCTTTTTTTCTCTCACTCAAAATAAATAAATAAACTTAAAAAAAGGCATCATATAAAATACTTGTATGTTTTATAATTATAATTGTATGAAATACAACCATCCAGATCAGGAGTATACAGTAATGTGCAAAACAGAAAACAGTTGCTATGTTAAATGAGGACGTTGTTCGAGAATTTTGTTCAGTCCATTCAGATTTTGTATTTCGTCATGATTCGGTCTTGGGAGATTGTGTGTTTCTAGAAATTTATCAATTTCTTGTAGATTGTTCAGTTTTGTTGGTATATAATTGTTTGTAGTAGTTGTTTTCAATGATTGTTTATAGTTCTGTGGTATCAGTTGTAACTTCTCTTTTATATCCAATTGTATTTAATTTGAGCCCTCTCTCTTTTTCTCTTGGTTAGTCTAGCTAAAAGTTTGTCAATTTTGTTTTTATTTTCAAAAACCCAGCCTTTACTTTCATTGATCTTTTCTATTGTCTTTCTATTTCTTATTTTATTTATTTCCACTCTGATTTGTTTGTTTGTTTGTTTCCTTTAATCTACTGTGCTTGTTCTTCTCTTTCTACCTCCTTTGGGTGTACAGTCGGATTGTTGCAGATTTTTTTCCCCTTAACATAGACCTGGATTGCTATAATCTTCTCTCTTAGAACAACCTTTGCTTCATCCCATAGATTTTGGTGTGTGTTATTTGTATTTTCAATTGTCTATATGTACTTCTTTTATTTCTACTTTACCTTCTTTGTGGAACCATTGGTTTTTCAGTAGTATGTTGTTGAACTTGCACTTTTTTTTTTTCCAGCCTTCTTGTAATTGAGTTCTAGTTTCAGAACATCGTTGTCAGAAAATGCTTGATATAATCTTCCTTGAATTTATTGAGACTTGTTGTGTTTGGCAGAATGTTCCATATGTACTTAAGAAGAATGCAGATTCAGTTGCTTTTGTATATATCCATTGATTAAGTCCATCTGTCTAATGTTTTGTTTAAGATCAATATTGCCTTATTAATTTTCTGTTTGGATTATCTATCTATTGAAGTAAATGGGGTGTTAAAGGCCCCTGTTACTACTGTATTGTTGTCAATTTCTACCGCTAGGTCTGCCAATATTTGATTTTTATGTTTCTCATGTCACACTTCACATCTTTCATTTTATTCTTACTAATTGTTATAGTTTTCACTATTTTTACCACTAAAAGTCTTTTATCATTCATACTTGCTTTACAAGCTACTGATCCACTATCTTTGCTATATATCTACCCTTTTTAGTGAGATTTTTACTTTCATATATTTTCTTATTATTAATTAGTACCATTTCTTTTCAAAGGTCCCTTAAGGTAACTTCACTTTTTAAAATTCTCTTTTACTTTCCGCTGCTCTGTCTCAGTGAATGTCATTATTTTGTCTTCCAGTTCTCTGATCTGCTTTTCTGCTTCATTCATTCTGCTGTTGAACCCCTCTAGTGTGTTTTTCAGTTCAATTTCAGTTCCATTCTTCTATTCTTATTATTCTATTATTCAGGTTCTGTATCTTCTGTTTGATACTTTTTAAATATTTTCTTTTTTATTTATTTTATTTTATTATTAATTTTTTAATATGAAATTTATTGTCAAATTGGTTTCCATAGAACACCCAGTGCTCATCCCAACGGGTGCCCTCCTCAATGCCCGTCACGCACCCTCCCCTCCCTCCCACCCCCCATCAACCCTCAGTTTATTCTCAGTTTTTAAGAGTCTCTTATGGTTTGGCTTTCTCCCTCTATAACTTTTTTTTTCCTTCCCCTCCCCCATGGTCTTCTGTTAAGTTTCTCAGGATCCACATAAGAGTGAAAACATATTTTCTATCTCTTTGCTGAGGCTCTCACTGTGTTCATTCATTCTTCTCCTGAGTTTGGTGAGCATTTTATGACCATTAACTTAAACTCTTTATCAGGTAGATTGTTTATTTCTGTTTCATTAAGGATTTTCTCAGAGGTTTTATCTTGTCAGTCATTTTGTCTGACTCTCTGTGTTTGTTTCTATGTATTAGGCAAATCAGCCAATTCTCCCAGCTTTGAAGAAGTGACATTATATAGATGTCCTGTAGGGCTTGGAAGGGCTATTTCCCCTGGCCACTTATGCCAGGTGCTCAAGGGGCATCCCTGTATGAGTTGTATGTGTCCTCTGGCTGAAGGTGGCCTACAACTATGGGGTAGGCATTGGCAGGGCTCTCACCTGGTCCAGCTGTGCATATAGCTGTTATGTAAGGGTGAGCAGGGCCCTCACCAGGGCATGTTCTCCAGTACCAAAAAGCTAGAGGAAAAGTTTCAAAATAGCACCCACCAGTACTGGCACCAAGTTAGAATGAGATTTCAAAAATGGCACCTGCCACAGTCTCCATTTCTGCAGAAAGCCTCAACAAGTTCCTGCCTCTTCAGCAGACCCTTCAAGATTCTTAGCGGGTCGTCTCCACATATGATCTGGGCACTTTTCCAACTGGTGCATTTGAGTTGGATCCCAGTGTGAGTAAATCTGTGCACAAGCCCTTGAAGAGTGATTTCTCTATTCCCAGTTCTATGATTTTCCTGAATGTAATCCCCACCGACTTTCAAAGCCAGACATTTTGGGGGATCATCTCTTCTGTTCAGAATCTATAGGCTGGCATGCCTGATGTGGAGGAAAGAACCCTCACTTCTCAGGAAAAAGCTTCATAGTTTGAGATCCCTTCCAAGGTGGACCAGTGCCACTTGGTGTTTTATTGTTTTGGGGTTTTGGTGAGCCCATCTCTGCCTCTCCTATCTATTTCAATGTTGACTTTTTATCCTTTGTTGTGAAGATTCTGTTTATCCAGTTTTAAGTTCTTTTTCAGGTAAAATTATTCTGCACATGCTTGTAAATTTCTTGTGTCTGTGGGAGGAGGTGAGTTGAGTTTCCTATGCCACCATCTTGAACCCTTCCAGGTTCTTTGTTATTGGAATCACACTCATAATGACCTGTCTGCTTTCTGCAAACAGTTGTTCTGGAACATGTTACTCGAGTTATTTGTTTAGGTTTTTCTGTATTATTTCAAAGCAAATCTTTCCGAGTTATATTTGATGAGATATAAGCTGGGAAGAACTTTAGAATAGAGAATTCATTCAATTCTCAAGAGCCACTGTTGACTTTCCTGCCTACATCTCTGTTTATTCCACTTATTGTACAATGTGTGTTTATTCAACAAAAAATGTACACAATCAGCCTTATATATCCATATATGTGACACATAGTCTGACTACTTCTCACCACTCAAGCTATGATTAAAAAAAAATCTAAGTGAATAAATATACTCTTTCCCACTGTTCTTGCCAATATGAGGCTTAAAGAGCTCTTGTTTATATTTCCAGCTGACCATCAATGAACAGAAACAGGCAAGGTGGGTTCATTTAATGCCAATCTTTTCATCACATTACAGATGAAAAAATGTGAAAGTGGGAAGATAAGACAGGTTGAAGCAGAATGACTCTGCTCCCAGAGCAAAGAAAGGGGTCAGGCTGCCATCCTCCGCAAAACCACACAACAGGGACAGGCAGGATAGCAGAAACATAAGCAATGAGAAAGAAGAAAGAAAGAAAGAAAGAAAGAAAGAAAGAAAGAAAGAAAGAAAGAAAGAAAGAAAGAAAAAGGAAGGAAGGAAGGAAGGAAGGAAGGAAGGAAGGAAGGAAGGAAAAAAAAAAAGACCTGGGACATTGTATAAGTTAACTATTGCTATCTAACAAAGCATCTCAAAACCTAATGACTTAATATAATAGTTTAGTATTTTTCACTAGACCACGGGCTCTTGGAGTTAATTCTCCAAATCTGGGCTGGCTCAATAGGCTCACGCATGCATTGTGGTCAACTGCAGGTCAATGGTGTCTTGACTGACCTCGGGTGGGCTTTGTTACAGATGTAGGGCCTTAGCTGGAACAGCTGGGCTGACGTGACTCTGCTCCATGGGTCTCATCCTCTAATACAGGCTAGCCCAGACAAAATCTTATGATGAAGGAAGAGGAGCATTAAGGAGAGCAGAAGTATGCAAGGCTCCATGAAGTCTGCATCACATCATCACTTCCATTACATTATATCGAGCCAAGTGAGTCACAGGAAATCCCAGATTTAAGGGAGGAGCTGCAAAGTCAGATTGTAAGAGGTACAGATTCAGAGATAGAGTTGGGGTCAGTTTTGCAATCAATCTACTGTAGAGATGTTTAGGAAAGAGCTAACAGTCGTATTTGGCTAAACACTGTGACTACAGATGAAAGGCAGTGGTTGGGGGAAAAGGCTGGGCTTATAATTAAAGGCATAATTAGGTTTAATGCATTTTCATCTGGTTGCCAGTAGGAGAATCTGAGCACAAAAGTGATGGAATTGAGAACATTAACCTGGAAACATTGTGGAGAATTAATTGAAGTAGGAAGGCACAATGGGTGGGGAGCCCAGTTAGGAGGCTATTGGAGGGGAGGAGTGAGGATTAATGTGGACCAGAGCCCTGAGGGCAGAGGTGGAGTTGAAGAGAGACAGGCAGGCTTGAAAGACCTGACAGTTATAAAATTAAAGGTGTTGGTATCTAAAGTTTATGGAAAAGAAGTTTCTGTGTGGGTGTCTTGGTTTACTGATGAGATATTTATACAGTTAATGTAAGTAGAACATCTCAGGAAATTATCCAGAAGGTAGGAGATCAGTTCATTCAATGGGAGTGTTGTGTTTAGTACTCAGGATAAACAAGGTATGCTATGTTATGTAAAAAGTAACCTCAAAGATCCAGCAGCTTATCACAACAAAAACCCATTTCTTCCTCACACGCCATGACTCTTGTGAATCAGTGAAGGCTCTATTCCCTCTTAGACCCTCCATAGCCATGTGGGTAGGAGCTCTACCGTAGCAGTGTTATCTTTAGGGTAATTAACTTGTCTCAATTTTCCTGAGACTTTCTATTTTAACTCTGAAAGCTCTATATCCCAGCAAACCACGCAGTCCCAGACAAAGGAGGGTAGTTGGTCACCCAATATCCGGTTCAAATACTTTGAGACAGCTAGACTCTCTTGCTTGTTCTTTTTTGATTTTTCCAAAATCACACCATTTCTTCTTACTTGTCATTAGCTAGGAATTGTCATGAGGTCCTATGTAACTGAAGGAGGCTGGAAAAGAGAGAGCAGAAGGAACATTTGCTGAGCACCAATGTCCCTGTTTGAGACCTTTCAGGAGGTATTATCCAGCTGAGTACATAAAAATTGACAGCTCTTAAAAACAATGTAATGTAAATGTAATGTAAAACTTAAATGCAGTCAAACCATGAGGGCCATGGGCTCATAACCCTAGGACAAATTCTATCTAGACTTTAGACTCATTTGCAAACCAACTGCAAGTTTTAATGTACATTCTCATGTGTGAACATAAATAGTGCAATTCCTTTTATGCTGGTGTCATTCTCTGGGTTTTTCCACTAGCCTATGGGCAACACTTTTAAGCTCTTGTTTTCTTTAGAAGACACAGCTTTGGACAAAGCTACACTATGAGTGGATTGAGAGCTGGATTGCTTCCTCAGCTCCCTTTCCAGGAGCCCTAGGTGGGGAAGAACTTTCCCAAAGGCACGCGGAGTCCCTGACTCTTTCAAATAGTTTCCATTACAAGTTTGAGGGAGAGTTTAGGAGGGAGGATCCAACAGGAACCATTTTGCTTCTCCTGAAAACACCATCTCCTCCTGTCTGAGAGAGGAAAGAATGTGGGCTGAATTCTGAAGCATTCCCCTTTGAAGGACTTGAAATATCATAATCCTCAGTGGATTGATGTTCTTGAACCTTTCACACTCGAGGCTTCACTATGTCTATGGCAATATACCATACCCCGGGGACTCAATGCCAGCTGAACATGAGCTATGTAAACAAAAACTTGGCTCCATTATTTTTTTCTAAAGAAATAAACTTGGATTTGAGTAAGCCAGCAGATTAATTCAACAATCAGAAAATGTTAATACAATTAATCACAACTTACCCTAGATGATCTCTGTGCATATGTCTATAAACATTGTTAACATTGTGAATATGTTAGAGTTCACAGCTTACCCTTTCCCTTTCTCTGTGGCTGAAGAGGGCAGGCATGATGTGCCAGGAGCACATTGCCAGCTTTAGAGGAGGGAGGACTTTGCAGGATCAAGCCGTCTGGGATAACATGACATAAGAAGAGAAAGGGGCACAAAAGGATTAAGCAACTTGCCTACGATGCAGGGCTAGTAAGTGAGAGTGCTACTGGTTAAATCCAGTCTTCTGATTGTGAAGACTGTGTTCTCCCTGCTCTGTGAAACTACATCCCATGAGGGAGTGTGATATATATTTAGCCTCCATGTCCTCTCTGTTGACTTCATATTTTCATATAGTCTATTAGGCAATAGAACTTCTTTGTATAGTCTTATACCACAAACATCTTTGAGATGAGGGGGCAAAGACTCTGTACAGCCAATAGAGCAGATATGCCCGGGAAGACTGGTGGGGATACATTGTAAGAAGGCAATGCAGGCTCTGGGCCCAGCTGAAAAAAATTTCAGACTATTCCAAGTACAGCAGATGGAAAGTCAAGGAACCAGGAGAGATCATGGCAAGGGGCCCATTAGACTGGACATTAAGATTGATTTGGAAGTATAGTGAGATTTGAGGTCCAAGGATTGGATAGCACATCCTTCTTCATAAATTCTTTTGGCAAAATTGTGTATGTATATATGTATGTATGATTTCATGCATGCCTGCATATATGTGTATATGCACACATGGATGTATCTATCATCTATCCACACAGGTGCATAGAGCAACACAGACTAAAGTCTGTCATTAATGCCTCAGCTGATGGCAGTTTCAGATTTTCTATAGGGGAAGGGCTTAAGAACAGCAATCTAGCAGCAAATAAGTTGAGGGGTTGTACTGAAAGCTCTGTTTGCATTTTAAGCACAAAATTTTTCTTTTATTCAGAGTGACACCATATGACTTCTGAAGCTGAGATAGAACAGTGATATGGCTTCTGTCTGGTCCCCTTGGGACACTCACCCTTGGAACACAACCACTATGTCATGAAGAAAAGACCACATGGACAGTCCACATGAGGTCCCAGCCTACAGCCGGACCCTCTTTCATTGCTCAGCTGCAAGGACATAGCTCATGCTCTTGCTTGACCTTGCCCATGTCTTCTATTGGCTTTCTCTGGCCTTCATCCCTTCTTTCTTTCTATCACTGGCTCTCTTCCCCCTCCCCCCTCCCCCCCCCCACCCCGCCTCAGTAGTGGGTCTTCCAAGAATCCAGTCTTCTTTCTGCTTTTTGTTCTCCTAACCCTCATGCTGGAGAGCCCATCTATTCTCATAGCTTTAAACATCACTTCTATGCTAATGATTCCTACATTTACATTTCCAGCACCATCTTCAATCAAAGCAAATCCTCATTAATCACTGAGCTTCTGTTTCCTGCCTTCAATTGCCTACTGGACACATTCAGCCGGAATATCTTACTGTCACTTCACCCTTAATACAGAGCACATTATTTACCCACCAAAATTAAATCTTCTGAACCCCCTTTCATGGTCAATGGCACCGTTCCTCCACTCCTTGGGTGGCTCCCACCAGCTGTTTCTACCTAGATTTTAGATACGTACTATAATCTGAATACTTCTTTATTAACTTAATTCACAAATAAATTATACAAATAAAGGAAAAATATATAATGCAATGCATCAGCTAGATTCACAGGATATGATGGTTCAGCTTCTCCTCTTCTGAGGATGATGATGATAATGATAATGGCTAATATTTGTTGACCACTCTCTATGAATTAGGTACTGTTCTTAGCACTTCACACATGTTGAATAACTTAATCTTCGAAACTTTACAAGTCAGATACCTCGACTTAATACAGACTGAGCATCAACTGTGAGATCACAGCCGAATAATTTGATTTCATCACTTCTGTTCTCACATTTCAACACCCCATTCAGCATTCTCAGGGCTGGAGCACACAACAATCTCTCTATTCTATCAAGCAGTTTATCTCTTTTTCTTCTATACCTTCAATTTCTTCTGCTTCCAGTCATTATCAGTGTAGTTCCCCTGACCTCCAGTCTCATTTCTCTTCCAAACCCTTGTCAGTCAGGTCATTTGGTCCCTCTCCTTCTTAGCTGCACTATCCCGATGTCATCCTTTATCCTTTCAACTGGTAACACAGTCCAACTGGTTGGACCTCCTGCCATAATGTGACATGATTGTCTCTTGGCTACAGTCCATCCAGTGTGCTATTTATCATATACATCTTCCATATGCAACCTGTTCACCCCGATAGCCCACTTCTGCTATTCTTGTTTTTGATATTGCACTGTGTCTGTGCAAGATGTTATTACTCAGAGAAAGTAGGTGAAGGGTCGGTGGGAGCTCACTATTCTATTTTAGCAACTTACTGTCTTATTTATTTCAAAATAAAAAGTTATAAATATCCTAAGGTATTTTTATAGAAGGTTACATCCCAAGCTGTTATCATGAGATGAACTGCAAGGAAAAGAAGAGAAAGCCTTTTCCTTTTTATTCTATGTAGTTTTGTTTTGTTTGAAAATTTTACTAGATAAATATATTCCTGTATACCTTGTATAAAAATAAAAATTCAAAAAAAATCTAATGCATTTCTTTACTATAATGTGTATATTTGAATTTCAAATTCCTAATTGCCAACCTTACTACAATCCCACATTATTTTGTTTTACTTATAAATATAATCCTTTTACTCTAGTCAGGTAGTCACCTTAAAATTCCAAATACACACCTTGTCCACTCTTGTCTTTCTTTGCTTACTCCTTTTGCAACCTCCTAGATTTGGCTATGCTATCTGAGCAGATGACTTCCAAATATGTCGCTTCCTGGTTCCCTCATTTCCCATAACTCTACTCCTAAATTTCAACTGCTGTTAGGTCTTTGCATGTAGATTTCTAGCTGGTATCTCCAACTTAGTTTGTTAAATAATTGAGCTCTTTTTTCTCCTTTTTTTTAGGTGTATGTATTTATTTTGACAGATAAAGAATATGAGCAGGGGAGGGGCAGAGGGAGAGAGGGAGAGAGAGAGAGCAAGCTCCATGATCATCAGGGGGCTCAATTACATGACCCTGGAATCCTTACCTGAACTGAAATCAAAAGTTGGATGTTTAACTGACTGAGCCACCCAGGTGCCCTACAATGATTTTTTATTCTTCCCCCTTTTCTTCGAAATTATCATCAATATCCTTTTATGCACATTTGGGTTTCTCTTCTCTTCATCATGGTATTTAATGTCATATAATGTCTGGCCTCAGACAGCATTACCCTGCTATCAAAGCCAGATAAGGACACTACAAGAAAAGAAAATTACAAGACAATATCCCTGACGAACACAGACAAAAAATCCTCGACACAATATTAGCAAACTGAATTCAGCAATACATTAAAAGTGTCATACATCATGATCAAGTGGGATTTATCCCAGGGATGCACCCACAAATCAACAAATGTGAAACACCACATTAATAAAGTGAAAGATAAAAATCATATGATCATCTTAATTGATCCAGAAAAAGCATTTGGCACAATTTAACACTCTTTCATGATTAAATACTCTCAACAAACTGGGTATAGAGAGAATGTTCCTCAACATAATAAAGACTTTATATGGCAAGTTCACAGGTAAGAGCATACTTATGAGCGAAAAGCTGAAATCTTTTCCTCTAAGATCAAGAACAGGACAAAAATGCCCACCGTCACCACTTTTATTCAGCATAGTCCTAGAAGAGCAGTTAGGGAGAAAAAAAATAAAAAGTATCCAAGTCAGAAAGGAAGAAGCAAATTTGTCTCTATTTGTAGACAACATAATATATTATACAGAAAACCCTAAAAAGCCCACCAAAAAGCTGCTACCACTAATAAACAATTTCCATTAAGTTGCAGGATACAAAATCAATATACAACAATTAGTTGCATTTCTATACACCAATAGTGAGCTGTCAGAAAGAGAAATTACAAAAACAATCTCATTTACAGTTACATCAAAAAAATATAAAATTTAGAAATAAATTCTACCAAGGAGGTAAAAGATTTATACAAAGAAGATTATAATAAATTACTGAAAGAAATTTAAGAGGACACAAATAAAGGAAAGGTAGTCTATGTTCATGGATTGGAAGAATTAATAATATGGTTAAAATGTCCACACTACCCAAAGTGATCTACAGTTTCAATTCAATCCCTGTCAAAATTCTAATGTCATTTATCACTGAAATAGAAAAAAAATAATCCAAAATTTTTATGAAACCACAAATAATACCAAACAGCCAAACCAATTATAAGAAAGAAGAACAGAGCCAGAGGCTTCACACTTTTTGATTTGAAACTATATTACAAAATCTATAGCAATCAAAACAACTATATGGCCAACTAATCTTTGACAAAGCAAGAAAGAATATCCAATGGAAAAAAAGATAGTCTCCAACAAATGGTGTTTCAAAAACTGGATGGAGATGTGCAAAAAGTGAAATTGGATCACTTTCTTACACCATACACACACAAAAATTCAAAATGGATGAAAGACCTAAATGTGAGATAGGAAACTATTAAAATTCTAGAGAAGAACAAAGGCAGCAGCCTCTCTGACCTCAATTGCAGCAACTTCTAACTAGACACGTCCCTCAAAGCAAGGGAAATGAAAGCAAACATGAACTACTGGGACCTCATCAAAACAAAAAGCTTCTGCACAGCAAAGGTAACAATCAGCAAAACTAAAAGGCAACCGAAGGAATGGGAGAAGATATTTGCAAGAGACACATCAGATAAAGGGTTAGTATCCAAAATCTATAAAGAACTTATAAAACTCAACACCCAAAAAAACAAACAACCCAGTTAAGAAATGGGCAGAAGGCATGAATATACACTTTTCCAGAGAAGACATCAAGATGGCTAACAGGCACATGAAAAGATGCTCAACATCACTCATCATTAGGGTAATAGAAATTAAAACCACAATGAGATACCACCTGTCAGAATGGCTGAAATTAATAACAGACAGAACAACAGGTATTGGTGACGATGTGGAGAAAGGGGTAGCCTCTTACACTGTTGGTGGGGATGCAAACTGGTGTAGCCACTCTGGAGAACAGTGTGCAGATTCCTCAGAAAACTAAAATAGACCTACCCTAAGATCCAGTAATTGCGCTGTAGGATTTATCCAAAAGATACAAAAGTACAGACTCAAGTATGTTTACAGCAGCATTATTAACCATAGCCAAACTACAAACAGAGTCCAAATGCCCATCAACCAATGAATGGATAAGAAGATGTGGTATATACACAGTGGAATATTATTCAACTTTAAAAAAAAAAAAAAAGGAGGACATTTAGCATTTGGGAAAACATGGATGAATCTGGAGGGCATTGTGCTAAATGAAATAAGCCAGAAAGAAAAAGACAAATACCGCATGGAATCACTAACACCTGGGGGAAAAAGAGTCAATCTCATAGAAACAGAGTATAACAGAGACTGGAAGTTGGGAGAAATAGGCAAGATTAATAAGAGTACAAACTTTCAGTTTTGAGATGAATAAGTTCTGAAGATGTAATATATAACATGGAGACAATAGCTGATAACATTGCATTGTATAATTAAAATTTTAGTATAATAATTGTTATGTAGTGTTTTAGCATAATTGCTCAGGGAATAGAACTTAAATGTTTTCAATAATAATAAATAAAAATTAATAATAACAATAATAATAATAATAAAGTGGGGTGATGGATGCATTAATTAACTCCATGGGGGAATCCTTTTACGATGTATATTTCTATCAAATCATCATTTTGTACATTTTAAGTATATCACAATTTTATTTGTCGATTATACCTTAATAACACTGCAAAAATAAATAAATAAAATAAAATCTGACTTCAGCATATTCTCCTGTGTCCCTCATTACTCAACACCATGCTTCCTACAGTTTAATGAAAATAAAATCTTCATCATATTTCTAACACGTCTCTTTTCACCTCTCTGCCCCACACAAGTAGATAGCAGTGTTTCAGAGGGAAGTCATCATATTTTTTTTATCTTTATATCAGTTACCTGATATTATGCCATGCTCAAGAGGCACTCAAGAAATATTTGTCGAATTGAATGGATTTTCCTAATCAGATTGTGGTGCTCTGAAAATAGACTCTTCTGCACAAGAAAAAATGTGAACACTTAGTAGGAGCTTAATAAATATTCATTGATTGATTAGAATTGGCTAGCCTGGTTTCATTACTCAGGCAAAATGAAATATGGAAAATAAACTGCCATCTCAGGCTGGCTTTTTCTCCCAGAAATGAGGGGAGATAAATGATCCCCATTGAGTTATATAAGATGAGTATCTGGCCTGGCATCCGTAGAGAAGAGTAAATTAGATTTTTAAAATAGTTTCAGGGTTAAAAATGTAAGATGTTATTAGTAACACAAGTAAGGAATCATTATTAATGTAGTCTACGACCTTTATCTTGATGTACTGGAATAAGAGATTTATACATCAGAATGGGATGAATTGTTCATTTTCATCAAGGATTTGGAAACAAAGGGGCAGGAAGCTCAAATTGGGAACATTCGGGTTTGTCTACAGACCTACTGGAAAGGACACACTGCAATTTTCCAAGGCTTGTGCAAGGCCTTTAGGAATTGAATCGGCCCAGAGGGAGAAGGGATTGAGGAACAAGAAAGCTACTTTTTACACATAAATATGTAAGTAGTAACCTGCAATAATTCAAAAGGAAATAAAATCAAAACAAAACCCGCATGTGTCAGTTTAATGAGATTGGTGGGAAAAAAATAGTATATTCTTTTAAAGTTTGCTTCAATATGACAGGGACTCTTTAACACATTCTTCATTGGACTTAAAAGAGGTTAAAAAGATTTAACCAATCTTAACCCCGATTTATTAAATATTATGCAGATTTTGGGGCGCCTGAGTGGCTCGGTCGGTTAAGCATCCGACTTCGGCTCAGGTCATGATCTTGCAGTTCGTGAGTTCGAGCCCCACGTCGGGCTCTGTGCTGACCGCTCGGAGCCTGGAGCCTGCTTCGGATTCTGTGTCTCCCTCTCTTTCTGTCCCTCCCCTGCTCATGCTCTGTCTCTCTCTGTCTCAAAAATAAATAAAACATTAAAGTTTAAAAAAAAAAAAGATTTAACCAATCTTAACCCCGATTTATTAAATATTATGCAGATTTTGTAAACTCACTAGAGATTCAATACTAGTGATTGTAGAATCAGTAAATCTTCCTTCATGCTTGTTAGCACTTTCTATAATTTAACAAGGAGCTGAGTGTAACCAACACTAAGATTTAACATTTAGAGTTTTATTGAAAAAAACAAATGATTCAAAGATTTATTCAATGTGCTTAAGACTTAACAAATATTGTCTCAACTTGGGAAAATAAATATGGAATGAAAATGGTCCTAATTCCTTGCTCTGAGGCAAATGTTCAATTTAGCATTTTTTTTATGTATTTAATAAATAGATTATTAAATCAAGTGCAATGCTCATTAAAGATGGTATCAATTTAAGGAATTCATCTCAGCTATGATTTATTCAATCTAATGCCCCATTGATTAAATGTTCTTCAGATCTTAAAAGTCCACTTCAGGTTTAATAGGTACGAGGTCAATTTAGAAAAGCATTCAGCACACGTGAAAGCCAATGAGCGAGGAAGTGATTTATACACTCCATGCTGAACGGGTACCATAAGTGGTTGTGATGTTGGGAAACTGTGTATTTAAAATGCTACTTAAAAGCATTTCAGAGGGTAAATACTGCAATTCTGTAAGCTTCTCAAGTGCCTCTAAGTGGGACAGATACAGAGCAAATAACATAACCTGAGGAGAGTGTGGTGGGTAGTTCTTGGGAGTCGACCTAGGAATATGGCTTTCTGGCCTGCCTGCCTAATAGCTAATGTGCCTTCCCTGAAAGTCATGTGAAATGCGGCCCAAGGGTTCTAAGGATGTGTTTTACTCTTCTTTGTATCGTGTCCCTAGGACGCCCATATAGAATTACAGCTTTGTAATCTGGAAGACGTTTTGCCTTGGTTAAATTCCATGATGCTGTGATATCATTATTCCAAGACTTGATTTCTTCGTTTTCACTATTTTTGCTGTGACCTGATAGCTACAGAATAGATTATACAGCAGGTTCCACTCTGAAACAATGTCATGGATACTGTGTCCAAATTGTTACTCTGTGTTTAGGGACAGAAGACAGCATAGCATTTTCTCCCTAACTCTTAAGTCAAATATCTCCAGATATTAGAGTAGGTAATTAGCAGAGCTCTTATATAAGCTTTTCATTTGCCCTTTTCATGCCAAAAGAATACGTTATCATTTATTTAGCAGCACGGCTGTGTACTAGGCATTATTTCTTTTATTTGTTACAAATATCCTAACACAGTTCTAAATATCTGTAAGTTTATTAGCAGTAAATAACTTGCTCCAATTTAAATTGCTAGTGAGTGGCAGAAATGAGATTAGGAATCAAAAGGATCTCACTGCAAAGCCTAGGATGTTCCACTTCTGTGGAATATCCAGGACAAATTTGATTAACACCACGCATTCAGTGGCTACCTTTTTTCCCTGTCGCAGTGCTAAGTACTAAGGATACACAGATAAAAAGACAAGCCTGTCTTCAAGCAAATCACTGTCTTCTCGCGGAGACAGTCAAATAGGGAGAAAATTAACGTGCAGTAAGACAAGGATTTTGAAAGAGAAATTCACAGCGCCCAAGAGGTAGTTAGTTTTACCATATGGGAAAATTCATGGACGATTTCTGAGCCTATTAAGCTGTGTTTGTGGTAGTACTAAGAAAAATATGATATTGTGGCATACAAAACTGCACACGCAAAGGCATGGTGATGTGATCCATAATATTTAACATATGGATGAAGTCATCCACATGTCTCTGAAATGCACGAACACCAGCAGTATCATTTTCCAGTGCTTAAAAAAAGGTTTTCATATGCCAATTTCAATAAATAAATGAAGTAAGACTGTTCTTCCCAAAAAATGGTGCTAGAACAAATAAATGTCCAAATCATCTAATTCTTGACCTCAAACTCTCTCCGTGCAAAAAAAAAAAAAAAAATTAATTTGAGATGGCACAGAGACCTAAAGGTAAAAGTTAAAACCATAAAACTTCTAGAAGAAAATATAGTGCCATATCATCACAACCTTGGATTAGGCAAAATTTTCTTAAATGGAACACAGAAATCACTAATCGTAAAAGAAAAATATACCCGATAGGACTTCACCAATGTTAAAAATGTGCATTCATAGTTAAGCACCGTGAAGAAAATAAGTTGGCAAGTAGTAGACAAGAAGAAAAAGTTTACAACATATAATATTGGACAAGGAAGTTGTACCAGAATATATAAAGAATTCCTAGAAATCATAACAACACCAATAAAAACAATAAAATGCAGTTTTCAAAATGGTCCAAAGACTTAAGATTACAGATAAGTCACAAAGAAAACATATGAATGGACAATAAGCTTATGATAAGACACTAAATTAGTGCTCAGGGAAATGTTAATTGAAGGCACATTAAAAAGCCATTTAATACATTCTGGAATGGTTAACATAAAAAGATTTATAATATCAAGTGTGATAGAGGAAATGAATCAACCAAAATTCTTATAATTTGCTTGTAGAAATCACTTTGAAAACTCTTTGGTAATTCTTTTATGAAGTTAAGTATACATATAGCCTATACCCCAACAACTGCAATCCTAGGTATATACTCAAGAGAAATAAAAACATGTATCCACCCAGCACAAATGCAAGAAAGTTTAAAGCAGCTTTGCTCACAATAACCTCAACTTGAAAATAGCCACCAAAAGGTATATGGATAAACGCAGTGAAGCATGTCACTATGACGGAATATTCCTCAGCAACAAAATGAAGAAAGTACTGATACATACAATACTATGGACCAATCCCCAAACTATGCTAATAATGTGAAAAATAACTGAGGCACTAATGAATATATACAATCAGGAGACAATTGCCTCCTTAGAGTTTGGGATGGAGAATGACTGAAAAAGATCATGAGGAGAGTTTCGGGGAAGGTGGAAATGTTCTGTATCTCGATTTGGGTAGCCATTACACAGATATATTCAATAGTCAAAACTCATGAAATTTGTGGCGTCTGGGTGGCTCAGTCGGTTAAGTGTCCAACCCTTGGTTTCGGCTCAGGTCATGATCTCACACTTATGAGATGGAGCCCCACCTCAGGCTCTGCACTGGCAGGGCGGAGCCTGCTTGGGGTTCTGTCTTCCTCTCTCTCTCCCCCCCTCCCACCCTCATTGTCTCTCTCTCTTCTTGTCTCTTTCTCTCAAAATAAGTAACTACACATTTTTTAAAAACTCATAAAATTTAAGATCTTAACAATACATTTTTGAGACTTAGAGCTCAATTAAAAAGAAAGAGGTCTTCAGAAACTAAAAGAATGTTCCTTCAAATCTTCCCACTCCATGGCAGTGAGCAATTGAGGACACTGAAGAGGAAGACTGATTTAAATTTTTCAGCCAGAAAGAGTAGCCTATCACTAGACTTTCCAGTTGGAATGTAAAATGCGTTCTATGCCTCATTCTCTATTTGAATACACTGGCGAGAGAAACCAAGCCGTGCATTTTGCTCTCCTGAAATAAGGGTTAGAAGTTGGAGATCAAAATCATCTCATATGAAGACAGCAGCAGAGGGGCACCTCGGTGGCTCAGTCGGTTAAGCCTCCGACTCTTGGTTTCAGCTGGGGTCATGATCTCACGGTTTGTGAGTTTGAGCCCCACATCAGGCTCACTGCACTGACAGTGCAGAACCTTCTTGGGGTTCTCTCTCTCTCCCTCTCTCTCCACACCTCCCCTGCTCACTCCCTCTGTCTCTCTCAAAAATAAATAAATAAACTTAAAATAATTTAAAAAAAAAAAAAGAAGAAGAAGAAAGCAGTGGAGACTTTAGAAGGCTTAGACATTCAAGTCCCAAGTCAGCAATGGTATGTGTGACTTCATGCAAATCCATGAACTTTTCTGGAACTCAGTTTCCAATGTGTGTGCATGTGTGTGTGTGTGTGTGTGTGTGTGTGTGTGTGTGTGTGGTATGTAGGAGGGCTATAAATACCTCACAATGGACAAATATTCTGTGACAGTGATACTATGAGAGATTGAGCACAAAGAAGAGAGTTTAATAGCAAAAGTCCAGAGATACAGAAACTGACTGACCTCTTTTAAATTTAAGATGCTTTCAGGCACCGACTGGTCAAAAAAACATCATTAGCATGATCTGAAATTAGTAATCTGAAATTAAATTCCCCATGTGATGGCTGAATGTGTGGGACTTGGATGCCAGAGATCTTTTATTTATTTTTTAAATTTTTTTAATGTTTTATTTATTTTTGAGACAGAGAGAGACAGAGAATGAACAGGGGAGGAGCAGAGAGAGAGGGAGACACAGAATCCAAAGCAGGCTCCAGGCTCTGAGCTGTCAGCACAGAAGCCAACGCGGGGCTCGAACTCACAAATCGCGAGATCATGACCTGAGCCGAAGTTGGATGCCCAACCGACTGAGCCACCCAGGCGCCCCACCAGAGGCCTTTTAGTGGGGAAAGCAAGAAAAGAAAACTCTCTCTAAAGGCCATGAATATTATAAATTAAACAAATTAAAATCAGACTGATTTTGAAATACTCATGTGTGTACTTGGTATGAACATATTTTGTATGAGTTGCACACTCTGTCTCTATTTCTCTCTCTCTCTCTCTCTCTCTCTCACACACACACACACACACACACACATACACACACATTTAAATATATACTTCATATGTGTAATTTTGTATGAGGAGTATTTGAAAACTGGGACCAGAACAAGGTCAATTAGTATATTAGATATTCACAGCTGTGTTTGGTCCAGTAAATACAGTACGTCAAACATACAGGGGCAGCTTCTTAAAAATAATATGGAAAGACAATATTTTAAGGTATTAATCAGTGATGTTTGAATTTCATACCTATTAATAGTAGTTACCTGGGTCCTTATCATAAATTATGAATGATAGGTTTCTATTAAAAGATGAATTGCAATATATTCCCCTTGCATAATTTGTTGTAAGAACCTATGAATCTAAGTAGCATTTTGCTTTGGAAATATTCTGTTAGGGAGCTGAATGTATTATTTGGGATGTATCATCAGTCCCTTCAATCAAAAGTTTTTCACTGTTCTTCAATGTGTATTGAGGAAAGTTTTTTGGCTCACATTCCACCAAGTGTTACAAGTTTATGAAGATATCCCCACACCAGCAAACACCCATGATTTTTTCAGAACATTTATTGAGCTACCATGTTCAAACACTGCTAAAGGAAGTATACCACAAACATTTATGTACACGATGCTTCACAGAGACCTGATACTTATGCATATCAATAAAACTTCCCTGACAGATGAAAGGGCAGGTATTATCACCCCCATTTGACAGACAGGGAAACTGAGGCTCAGAGGTTTCATCATTTGACCAATGAAACCCAGGTACTAATAGGCACGATAGCAATTTGACCTTGGTCTTCTGATTTAGAGAGTAAAGGACTTTTCAGAGCCCCAAATGATGTCTCTGACTTCTACTTTATTTCTAGAATTTTTTACATTTTTTTGCCACAAAAGCCACAGAGCTTATCTTTTACATGAAGAGTAACAATGACTCATGTCCTTGATTTCAAGCCACTAACCTTTAGCAGGATAGGAAAAGAGACTTCAGAAATTAAGACAAAGAGACCTGGAAGGAAAGTAGACTCAATACCAGTAAGCCTAGTTATCCCTAGCTAATGCTCTTTTAAAATAGATCAGCCAAAGGGATTTCTGGAGGGAAAAAAAGGAGAAACCATCACTCAGACAAGATAATAATCTTAATTGAAATCAGAAAACCTTCAAATCTCTTTGTGTATAAATGTGTGTGCTGTAATAGTGAACATTTAGAATCGCTTTGGGATTTTAAAAATTCTGGATAGTGTTTTATCATTCTAGGTTTTTTTTAATAGGAGGAAGTGGGGCAGAGGAAGTGGCAGGGAATCAGTACCCCTGAACTATCATCTGCTTCCTGAAAATTCTTTCCTCAGTGCTTCACTGGGCTCCCAGGAACTCGCAATCTTAAAGGAATGCAATGATTTGGCAATAAGCTGTGGTTGCAGGCATCCAAGGATCCCTTTGGAGGATGGAAATAAAGGTAGTTAAAATTCTTCAATCCAACACGATAAAGATAGAGAGGAGGGTGGGAAGGAGAGATGACTCTGCTATGATTCAGCTCACAACACCCTTTGGAGAAACAATTATAAAATGCAAATATAATGGTGACATCCTTAAATAGAGCCCATCCATGAAAGCTCCTGTTCTCTTCTGTTCTCAAGCATCTATTTAAAAAGAGATATCTCTAGGGCAAAACCAAGTTAGGGAAAATGGTTGATATGATTCCCCCGCCACAGGCATGAGGTACGACACTGTCTAGGTGAGGAGCTACTCTACACTGTCTCTGATGGTTCAGTTGTTTACAATGATAATCATCATTATTAACCCCTCTCTAAGAGAGTATCAGAATGTGAGGTCTTCAGAGGTTCAAAAGAAAATGCAGAGACTTCCAGTTTTAGCTCTGACATGTAAAGAACTTTGAACTTATCACTCCCATCCTTATAAGAAATAGCTGGATAAATTAAAAAACAAAGGACTTCTGTGGACTCATAAGAGAAAGGAATTTTCAGATCAAATCACTAGCCTGGAATCTGGAGATAAGTGAATTCAAAAACTCACAACCAAGATCTGCTTACAGAGAGGAGAAACCACTAAAATCTACCACTAAATTGGTAGAAACACTTAAATAATCATTTTAATGAGCTCTTGGAGAGTGAATGTGGCCTAACTTGAGTGTAAGAACCTTTTGGGTTGCTATCTTTGGAGGACTTCCACACTTTTGTGGGACTTGCCTCCATGAATGTACAGGAATCTTCACATGGCGAAGGTCTAGAAAGACCTGGCCTTCCTACCTGGTGCTGGTAGGAAGAGGGAAAGAGTAATCCTTGTGAAATATGACCAGAGACTTCCCTATAATAAAGGCATACTCTCTGGAGGAAAAGACATTAACAAAACTTTGTCTGGAGCCATGGGAGAATGTATTCTGTCTAGACTTCCTTTCTCAACAAAGGAAAGGAAGGACTCTAAAAAAAGAAACACTTCTGGATGTGAGAGATCAGAGAAGCAAGCTCATAAGAAGACTGGGGTTGAAGTGAATGTTGGTGGAATACCCCCCTTTCCTCAGGCCTTATAGGAACATGGCCCCAGCGCCTTAATGGTTGTATAGATTACAGATGAAATAATGGTAAGACACAGACTCTCTTGGAGAAGTACTTAAGGGACCCAATGTTAAGAGGGGAGACAAAAAACAAGAGCACTAGAGGAATAGGAAGCCTATGACACCTACAGCTACAAAAAAATTAAACAAAAACCAGCTTCCACTCTAACATAAAACTTCACACTGAAGTCCTACTTATCTCAATTCCTGTTACCGAATACATCATGTCCAGCTTCAACAACTAGTTACAAGGCATACTATAAGGCAAGAAAGAAACAGAGTCTGAAGCGGTTGGTTGTGCATCAAAACCCACCTCAGATATGATACAAACACTGGAATTATAACACAAGGAATTTTAAATAATTATGATTAAGGGCACGTGCATGGCTCAGTTGGTTAAGCTTCCAACTTTGGCTCAGGTCATGATCTCACAGTTCGCGAGTTCCAGCCCCATGTTGGGCTCTGTGCTGACAGCTCAGAGCCTGGAGCCTGCTTTGGATTCTTTGTCTCCCTCTCTCTCTGCCCTTCCCCCACTTATGCTCTGTGCCTTTCTCTCGCAAGAATAAATAAACATTAAAAAATTTTAAATAATTATGATTAATATGTTAAAGGCTCTAAGGGAAAAAAGGAGACCACATGAGAGAACAGATGAGTAAAGTAGGCCAAGATGAAAATTCTAAGAACAAACCAAAAGGAAAGGGTAGAAATAAAGGAAAAAAATACCACTGCAAAGTATATAAAGAATGTTTTCTATGGGCTCATCAGTCTACTGGTCAAAGTTAAAGCAAAGAATCAGTAGGTTTGAAGATAGAAATTTACCAAACTGAAATAGAAAGAAAAAAAAACATTGTTTTTTAAAAAGAACAGAGCAATCAAGAAGAGTACTTTCAAAAGGTGTAACATATATGTGGTTATAATCCCTGAAGAGAGAATGGAGAAATACATAAATACTGATACGCATGGGGAACTTTCCAACATTAATGATAGACACCAAATCACAGATTCAAAACACTAAGCAGAACAGGTAACAAAAAAGCTGTGCCTAGGTATATTATATTTAAACCTCAGAAAACCAAAGAAGAGGATATTTTGAAAACAGCTATGTGGAGGGGGGAGGGGCTGGGGGGACCTTACTTACAGAGAAATATTAATAATAATGCATCAATATTGGTTAATGAAATGTGACAAATGAACCATACTAATGTAAAATGTTAATAAGCAGAAACTGAATGTGGGTTATAAAAACTCTCTGTACTATCTTCATGGAAATTATTCAAATCTGAATCTGTTCTATAATACAAAAAGTTTACTTTTAGAAAGAAAATACAGCCGTTTCAAATGGATATTTATTTCTAGTCATAACTGTCTTGTAATTATAACAACTTTATGGACAAGTAACATCTCAACACCATGCATTTTCTGATTCCTGTTATCTCTTAGTAGATGGAAAGCATTTCCATCACATCGCATCACATGGTCTTGGTTTGCAGAGAAGACAATGGCTGTGGGTAACATTTTGAGATTCTTTTAGGCATTAACAGACATATTTTAGGAAGTGTGACCTTTAGGATCTCCAACGATGATTCATCCATCTTTAAAACAAGTACAAAGACGTCCAGATGGTTAAGTAACTTCCTCCCAATAAAACAAGTCTATCAGAACAAGGACCTTAACTCAGTTACCATATTTTTTCTGCTTGCTTTTCTTATTGATTTTGTGTAGTCAATACTATTTACATTATTTTGAAATTGATAAAAAATGTTGACAAAATGCCCCCATGACATCATAATTATCATAACATCGTGCATCCTGAATGAGATAATTCAATGTCACAATCGTCAGTGGATAATAAATCCGACTTAATATGTGTGTACTGTGTTCTTGCCAAGACACCAGGTGGGCGAGTTCAAAATGAGAAGTGGAAAACGCATGAGCAAAAGTAGAACAAGATGTTTTAGTGTGACTAGACCCCATACCACAGGAGGAGAGAAGTTGGGTTCCCATGTGTCTCAGCTGGCTCAGTGGGGGCCTGTTTATACCTGTTAACCCATTCTGTTATAAAAAGTATCCCAGTTTAGGTGATAAATCATGCAGCTGTCCCTTGAAAGGGCTTTGTATACCAGCCTGGAGCCACATGAATCAATATATGCCTAGACACCCATTCCAAACCATGGCACTCCCAGTCAGGCACTCTGTTCCTAAGACTTCTCATTCTGCCACTTATTTCCGCCCACGTACTCTGTGGCATGCCTGGTCTGCTGGACACTATTGTAGCCACATGGCCTCACTCAAATGAAATAGATTCTGTGTGCCTCAGTTTCCCCATGTATAAGATGGAGATAATACCAGCATCTTCCTTACAGGGTTCATATCAAGATTAAACTTAAATGTGCCTATCACTTAGTGTTCAATAAATTTGGCTATTATTTTTATTATTCTCAATAACTTTTGAAGTTTTGATCTCAGATCATTTCTCCAACTCCCAGTTTTTCACACCTAGTTAGTCTCATCATTAGTTGAATTCATCTAAAGTAGAGCAACAGATTTTGGAAGAGCGTGGTTTTTTTTTTTCTATCACTTATTTCCCAAATATTACTGAACACCTCCTGCGTTTCAGGCACTGTTCAGAGCGCTGAGAACACAATAGCAAATGAGACCCACAAAGACCGTGTTCTCGGGGAGCTTTCTTTAAAATGTAGAAGTTCCAGGTTAATTTGCCTTTGTGTGTCTTAAAAAATGAGGTCTCTTATTGGAAGGCACAGCTCCATGAGCACACAACTTGGTGGTGTGTCAGTGCCTTTTGGTGAGATAAATGGTACCCCTTCCTTCTCCAGGCACAGTGCCATGCTGGGCCTAGGGCTTAGCCACTGTGACACAGTGGTCTCAACTCTTTTTACCCTCTCTGCTGAATCATTCTGTGTATAACACAGTGGCTTTAAACTACCTGGTGGTACAAAAAAAAAAAAAGAAAACACAAATGAGGAAATCATTGGATAAACCACTTTGGTTTCCAGGGAAAAATCACAGCTAGCAATGTAGATCGGGAGTTGTTAAAAATAGATGATTCTGAAGTCACAGGATTAAATGGTTTGAGGGCATAGAACATGACTGGGCATACTCTCCCCATTAGAAATTCAAGAGAGGAGGAGGAAGAGCCAAAGAGGAACATCTGGGAAATTGCCAGCAATAAAGGAAGACTAGAAACCAGAAGCTAAGGTAAAAGAAGAAAGTATGTAATGCTAGGTCTGAGAGACAGAACCAGGTCGGCACTGTCTCACATAGGCACATTAAGGAAGTTGTGAGATATGTTAGAGGGGAGAGAAGGATTACTAAAAATAGAAGCTCTTCCAAGTTACCTTATTCCCTAACTCGTCTCTGAAAATAATGCTTTGGCAGTTAATGGTGACTGAGAATTTGCACCATTGGTGAACTCAACTTTATAATCACTGAAATATTTACATAAAAACATAATAGACAGTAATCCTCCTTACTTCTGGAGAATAGAGAAGAATTGCAGGAGCACAGGCTCATGGGATGGGGTTCAGTCTTCACTGGGAAGATCCACCAGCAGAGCAAAATGGTGGAGGCAGCTCATGATGGGGAGAATCGTTGTGGTAAAGATAGGCCAGCGTTCTTGAGAGATACCCAAGAGTCAAGAGCTGGACAGATCACATAAGGAAAAGGTTCAAGTGGCCAAAGCTAGTCCAAAGTCAGGAAATACATTGGATAAAGGTGGAACAAGTTCTTAATTAGCAAGTAAAGCCTAGGTAAGAACTATGAATAGCAGCCATGCCATAAATAGCTGTCTGAAGTCAAGCAGAACCTCCTTGTCCCTCCTTGTCTCATTATTCTTATTGTATCGCTTGGCAGACCTGCTGGTACATGGTATGGAGAACTAATTAGAACACTGAGAACCAGGAAAGAGAATGAGAAGGAATCATTTCAGGCTGGCTGAACAGTGAGAGTTGAAGCATCTTAATCCATGGGCATACATACACATGCATGCTCCTTCACTAAAGCCTACGTACACACGCAATCCTTCACTGCGGATTGCCAACAGAATCCTCATCCCTCCCCTTCCCAAGAGACCTCCCTGCTGAATATAGAATGGTTGATTTAGTTTATGGTGTAAGGCATTAAGTTAGGACACACAAAGAGTGAGACAAAATCATCTTCCTTCCAAATGAAACTGTGCTGATAAACAGGTGCGGAGAAGAGTATACAATTCCTCCAAGCGGTGTCTTTGATGTGCTCAAACTGTCCGCCCTTTCTGTATTTGTTTATTGTGTGTTAACTGTCACTTTGCTTGTTTCTTTCCAGATGTTTGGACATCCATTAATTAGCACATCCTCTACAACGTATCTGTGAATGCATCTCACCAAGAAAAAGGAAAGGTTGGAATCCAGCTGGAAAGAAACTGTGATTAAGAAGAAACTCACACGCGCGTGCACGTGCACACACACACACACACACACACACACACACACACACCTGAATTTAGGACAGAATGAGAGTGAGATGGGAAGACAAGGGGAAGATATGGGTCCCGAGGAGCAGAGATCCAATGGGGCTCATTTTCAAGCTCACATGTCAACATTTACCTGACATGTAACTCCAGGATCGAATTAATTCAGAAAATAAATTCAGTGGGAAAAGGAAGGTCTTTACCCTCTCATGTAAAATTGACCAAAGTAAGACTCCTCAAAATTCATCATTTTTCTTGACCTCCCTATTCACCATTTTTTGTCCTGACTAGGGAGCATATCAAAGTAACTGGAAAATTCAGTGCAAAAAGGGCAATTTAAAAAGTCAAACAATCTATCTGTTTGAGAAATGATTAAGCTGCCTTAGTTTCCTAGTATGACGAACTTGTCTCTTGAGGCACAAAGTGAAAGGTGAAGGAAGTGTTTGGTTGTCTTTCCACAGAGACATGCCCAGTCTCCCAGCCCTTCCCTCTCACCATCTTGCCTAGAGAACTGACCTGCCAGAGTAGTCACATTCCCTCCTGGTAGGTATGATGCCATCGATTCCTTTACCAAACAATAGTACCAACCTCTCTTGGTTCCTGGGTATCACGGAAAACTTTCAGCAGTCAGATTTTACCCACCTCTTTGGAGCCTGTATTTTTTTTTACTCTTTTAAAGTCAAGGCTCCCTTGCCCTGGCCCAAAGGCACTGGCCTTTATATGGACAAAGATACAACGACATGCAAAAGGCCAGCCACCCTGACCAGAGAAATTTCTCATCTAGTTTAGGGTATGTCTCTTTGGAAAATTAATAATCTCTATAAAATCTCATCTCCCAAATCCCAGTAACTAATTTTCAATTTTTAACAGGTCATTTCGCATTGAGCCAGAGCCATAATATGAGACCATGGTTAGCAAACATTACCCCAGTTTTCATCAAAATCAGTAATCACCATTTGAACATTTTGCCTCTGGTTTTGTTTCTAAAAAGGAAGAGCCAGACACATGCCCACTGAATCTTAATAAAACCCACTATGTACTGAAGATCTACCATATAAAGGGATTACAATAAAACAAACAAGGAAAGAAAAGTTAAAGCTGTTTTTGTGACAGTTTGTGGGTGAGACAAGAAGACAAAGAGGGGGCTGGTGACACTGTGCTGAGAATATTATCTCCTCCGAATCCTCACCACAGTAAGTGCCCACTTAGACAGATAAGGAAGCTGAAGCTCAGAGAGATTAAGTCAGAGATCCAGGAGTGATGTTTGTAGAGCTATTAGCACTGGTTAAGAGCAGGGGCTTAGGCATCTGAAAATAAAGGGGTCGAATCTTGGTTTAGTCAATGAAAGAGTAATGGCAGCGGGGGAGGGCTGGGGATTCGGTCTGAGACGACAGTCTGGTTCATAGCATGGCAATCAGATGGCAAAGCACAGGGGAAGTGGGTATGCATAGAAGGAAGAGACATGAAGGTATGGTGCGTTCAGGAGGCCAACCAAATGTCAGGTTCAGAATCTAAGCAGAGAAATGAAATAATTATATAGTGCATCAGCTTTAGCACCGGGATTTATTTAAAGTGTGTGAGTCAGCTACCCTCATTGCTGGGGGTTGGGGTAAACACCAAATTAAGGAGCCCAAGCTTGGAACCCGGCTAGAATGCAGAATAAAGCTGGGTAGAATTAATTGATCACTTCATTGGGTAGATCAAAATGGTCTAATGGCCATTTTACATGTATCGTCACCTTTTGCTTTCATTTGAGAGAGAGAGAGAATGCCAGAAGGAGAGAGGGGCAGAGAGAGACAGAGGGAGAACCTCAGGCAGGTGCCACGCTCAACTCAGAGCCCAACGCGGGGCTCGATCCCATGACCCTGGGATCATGAGCTGAGCCAAAACCAAGAGTTGGACACTCAACTGACTGAGCCCCGCCCCACCACCGGCGTCCCACATGTATCTTCATCTTAACACAGGTTTGCATACACACAATACACTTTGCATAGTAGGCGTCAATGTACTCATGTCACAGATGGGAAAGCAGAAGATGGAGATGTGTGTCACTTGCTCTAGCACCATGCTGAGGCAGGCAGCAGCCCAACTGCGGTTTGAATCTAGCTGTAACCGGGTTCAAAGCCCATGCCCTCATACATGCTGTCAATTGGAGATTGGGCCCAACCAGATGCGGGGCCACTCGAGGCCGGTGTCAACAATCAGATGGAATCCGTAGAAATATGCCAAAGGGTATAAGTAGTTTATAGGAAAAGAAATCAAAAGGGCCATGGAGTGATGAAAATATGCTCAATGCTATGAAACATCAGGAAAATGAAATTAATTCATTAAGGAGACACACTTCTTGCCTACCAGATTGACCAAAAATTTAAAGTTTGATAATATCAGTGTTTTTAAGACCATGAGGACGTGGATAATCTCAGACACTGCTAGTGAGAATATCTACTTATTCGGCTATTTTGGAGAACAATTGGGCAATATCTATTAACACTTAAAATATAAATAACCTCAATTCATTTAATTCCACCTTTAGGATATGCCCAAGAAATATTTGCACAAAGATGTGTGCATGTGCACAAAGATACATATATAAAGACATTTGCTGCCGCCTAGCAATAAAAAAAAAAAAATCTTAAAAACAATCAAAATGTCCAAATAGAGGAAATAGGTAAATCAAAATTGTGGTTGAATACATTGTAGAAGTTTAAAAATGAGCTAGGTTTATGTGTAGTGATGTAGGAAAATCTTTCAGATGTATTATTAAAAACAAAACAAAACAAAACAAAACAAAAACAAGTTCCAGAACAACATCTTCATTCCCATAAGCAAACACAAATATACCAAATTCCCTACTTCTCCGTATAAATATATATGCATAGAAAAGCATAGCGAAAGAAAAGAAAGAATATGCACCAATGTGAAAATAATGGTTCATCTGGAAGGGGATATGAGAAGAGGTCAAGGGGAATTTTCCTTTGTTAGATATAGAAGAGTTGATTTGTCTGAAGTTGTTTGAATTTTTAATGACATATATTCATATCCTACTTGAATAATGAAAAATAAATAAATATTTAAACAAAACAAATAAGTCAAAGTGCAGAAGATACCAAGGAACAATGCGGGGTCATGCCTCTGAAGACTGGGCCAAGAAAGTAGCACTGTTCTTGCAATAAGTAAAAAGACAAGGAGGACAGTTACAAGTTTCAGTACCTTGCCCCAGAATAAAGGTTTTCCTGGAATCAGGTAGGGTTGGCATTTTGATCCATTTACCCATTTTCATTCCTTCCTATCACCCTGGTGGCAGTGGGGGGAGAGTTTCTGATTTTTTTTTAATTTTTTTTAACGTTTATTTATTTTTGAGACAGAGAGAGACAGAGCATGAACGGGGGAGGGGCAGAGAGAGAGGGAGACGCAGAATTGGAAGCAGGATCCAGGCTCTGAGCCATCAGCCCAGAGCCCGACACGGGGCTCGAACTCACAGACCGTGAGATCGTGACCTGAGCCGAAGTCGGACGCTTAACCGACTGAGCCACCCAGGCGCCCCGGAGAGTTTCTGATTTTTAATAAGATGTCAGGGGCGTCTGGGTGGCTCTGTCGGTTAAGCGTCTGACTTCGGCTCAGGTCATGATCTCACGATTCATGGGTTTGAGCGCCACGTTGGGGTCTGTGTTGACAGTATGGAGCTGGAGTCTGCTTTGGATTGTCTATCTCCCTCTCTCTCTCTCTGCCCCTTCCCCTCCCCCCAAAAATAAATAAACATTAAAAAATTTAAAAAGAATATGTCAAAGTTATGCTAAAAGAGTAAATTGGTACGAACAGAAAAGAACCCTATTTGCTCTGTATTCATATAACACTTCAGATTTACCCTAGGACCTGAGTGAACAGGTAAACAAGGGCCGAGCAGATGGCTCCAGCTTGATTTCCCTGTGGACTGAGATGGAGCGAGTGTGTCTGGATCCAGGAGAGCCCATCATACTGCAGGGTCACAGGTCCCTTGCAAGTACGCACTTGGGCAGAGAGCATAGAATGTTGCCTCCCATTCTTGTTGGCACTCCAAGTAGGGGGATCTATGGGCTGGCTTATTCTTGGAGGGACAGACTAAAAGAGCACTGACAGCCTTCTGGACAAACAACTGGGGGCAGGATGGTTATGAGTGAGGACAAGAGAGCAAACAGTCTGTTTTATATCTTGTCTGTGTCCTCAAAGCTGACATAGCATTGATGGCAAATGTAGCCCTGGAAATGGACATTAGGGAAACTAGAAATAGATAGGTCCATTTAGTCTTTAAAAGAAGCACTAAAGAAGGAAAGAAGGAAGGAAGGAAGGAAAGAAGGGAGGAAAAGATGAAAGAAAGAAAGAAAGAAAGAAAGAAAGAAAGAAAGAAAGAGGAGGGGGAAGGAGGGAGGAGGGAAGAAGGGAGAAAGACAAAAGGAGGGAAGGAGGAAGGAAGGAAAGAAGGAAGGAAGGGAGGGAGGAAGGAAGGAAGGAAAGAAGAGAAGAAAGAAAGAAAGAAAGAAAGAAAGAAAGAAAGAAAGAAAGAGGAAGGGGAGGGAGGGAGGAGGGAAGAAGGGAGAAAGACAAAAGGAGGGAAGGAGGAAGAAAGGAAAGAAGGAAGGAAGGGAGGGAGGAAGGAAGGAAAGAAGAGAAGAAAGAAAGAAAGAAAGAAAGAAAGAAAGAAAAAGAGGAAGGAAGGAAGGAGGAGGAGGAAGGGGAAGGAGGGGGAGGGAAGAAGGGAGAAAGACAGTAGGAAGGAAGGAAGGAAGGAACAAGGAAGGAAGGAAGGGAGGGAGGGAGGAAGACAAGACACAAATGGAGCCATGAGCTTCTGCCTGTGCTGATTCTGAGGTGAAGCATCTCCAAGCCAGAGTGGACCATGCCTCTGAAGCTCCCTGGGGTTAAACGTGTTGGCTGCGACTATCCATGGAGCGGGGGGCAGCACCCCACAACACCTCTTTGTAGACAAAGCCAATTACCTCAAAATGACGGGAAATGATTAGTCATGTTAATTAAAAATAATTTCCATTCCCACTCTTAAAAAGGTCAAACTGTCAGCTCTATGGAAAATTGAGCCTTCATGCATTTTCGTTTGATTTCATATTCAAAGTCTAATTAGTCACAATTCGTTGTTGAAAGTGATAATTTTTTTGATAATGTCGTTGCTTTTGATCGTGGTGCCTTCATTATCAAGGCAGCATTGTCCTTAATACCGGCACGGGGTGGTTTTTATTCTTCTGAGCTAACGGAAGAAGATGTTGCTTCCTCGAGCACTGCTGATCAAATCCAGAAGCATCACTGATGCCTGCAGTGGAATGCAAGAGGCAACCGTTTCCGTGTCTGGATTACATGGTTTCCATATTTAAAGCAGGGGGAGGGGCCAAAAAATAAAACAAAGGAGCTTTAGACTTTCCAATCAAGGACACCTGTGCTCAATTCCAGCTCTTCGGCTTACAAGGTGTGTGACCACAGGTCACCCACTTTCCCTCTTAGATCATAAGATTCCCCCAGTTTTAAAATGGAGATAATGATGCCTATCTCATCAATTCTTAGGAAAAATAAATAAATAACAAGCATCAAATGCCTAGCATAGGTCCTGGCCTTCAGGAGCTTGTCAGCAAATGTGAGGAGAAGCCCATCTGAGAAACAAGGAATCAGTTTCTCCCTGACTGATGTGGGATCTAAATGATAATATTAAAAATAACCTTAGAGCTTTAAATTTAACAATATTCCCTTACATGGATTGCATTACTTGAACTTCCTGCCTGCTGATGAGATATGTCATGTTGGAGAAGTGAAGTGACTTGTTCAAAGTCACACAAGGAATGAATGGGACAGCCGGGCCACCGATCCTGTTTGGCACTCAAACTAATTGCATGAAACTAATTTTTAAAAAGATGTTAGCACCCTTTGCAACGTACAATCCCTCTACAGAATGTTGGTTGCCCATGGTAACGGACCGCGAGTGGAAAGCACGGTTGCCTGTAGCATTCACTGGTGTTTTCCCTGTTCTGTTTGGGGATCTGAGAACAACCTCTTTATGTTAAAGGAAGGCTGGAAACAAAGGGTTCATCACAAGTGCCCACCCGCCGAAACACTCAAATAATCTAGAAGCCAATAATGCACTGCCATCCAATCCTGCTCCTCAGAGTCAGAGGACGAATTTTGGAGGGCTTACTCTTACTACCTTTTTACCCCAGAACGATTCCCATCTGGGATCTGAATAAACAGGGGAAATGAACTGAACTCTTCATTTAAGGCTGACATACTGTGGTCATGCTTGATAGATATTGATGTGATTATCCTGTATAAGTGCACACGTTGTCACTTAATGCAAACTTTAAAAAAAGATAGAATAAAGGCAGATAAAAGAGCACAGTTTTGATTCAATACAGAAAACAGCATGTCTTAATAGCACCCATCAACAGGGAAAGTCCATTCAATAATGCCAGTCAGAGGAGAAACCACTTAGGAAAGCAGCAGCGTGGTGGATTAAAAAGGCTTTTTGTCAAATATAAAGGTCACTGAGGCAGTAAACTCCTTAAAGGGAAAGACGATGCATTTCACGCATGAGAAGCCCACGGTGAAACAAGACATGTCGACCATACGAATGGATAATCCTGTCTGAGCGGAAATAGACTCAGAGACATCATTTGCAGAACTTAATGGCATAAAAAGGTGTCATCTGGGAGAACAGGTAAGTTCATGATTGACCCAGATGCCACCTCCAGGTAAGCGTCCTTGGGAATCTCTGCAAGTGTGGTAGAATCTTCTAGAAGATCTTGCCTGAGGCCATGACCTCAACCCTGTGGCTTCTAGCTGTACGTGCAGGCGAAAGGCCCACAGTCCAGAAGCTTCCCCAAGTCACCTAGAAAACCTACTCCCTCCCCCTCCTTAATGGGAAATGTCAATTCTGGGACCCGTCCTCATGTAGGACAGGCTCATCTGCCCGTCTGGGCTATGACCTCATTAGTGGAGTAAAGCAGAACAGATTGCTGGTGCTCATGTTAACGAACAGCCATCACTGGGTGCACTATGCAGGCCAAGAAAATAATCTTTTGGAGGAACTTGCTTGTCTATTAATTCATTCTCCTGAGGCACTTCCCGGTGTGCCAAATCATCAGATCCGACCGTGTATGGTAATCATGCAGGTCAAGTAAGGGAATAGGGTTCCAGAAGGAAAATCTATCACTGCCACATCATTGACAGAGCATCCCAGGGCCCAAATTCCCTCCCCCATGCTATTCCGAGATGTCATAATCCTCTAGTTTAGAATTATCCTTGGGGTGCCTGGGTGGCTCAGCCGGTTAAGCAGCCAACTTCAGCTCAGGTCATGATCTCACAGTCTGTGAGTTCAAGCCCTGCGTCAGGCTCTGTGCCGATAGCTCGGAGCCTGGGGCCTGCTTCAGGTTCTGCGCCTCCCTCTCTCTCTGCCCCTCCCCTGCTCATGCTCTCTCTCAGCGTCTCAAAAATAAATAAAAACATGTAAAAAGGAAAAAAAAAAGAATTGTCCTACGCAGAGTAATCTCCGACAAGGTATGTTCCAAAGTTCAGCCAATTCAAATAAGTTGCTTCCAACTGGGTCATGTATTTTACGCCTATCTCTTCTGCACCTTCTCTTAGCCTGCTCACTTTTGCATCCATACCACTGGGTTGAATGACATCCAAATGACCTCAGAAATGAAGGGCAGCTTCCAGGCCACCACATGGTTGTACAGGCTGTGCACTGCGAAAACATCGTTGTATCCTGCTTCAATTCTCCAGCACATATCTTGGGATAAGAATATCAAATCAGTCAGATGAAAGCAAGCTGGTTTCTGGGATTTATCTGTACTTCCCTCTTTGTGTGAAGATTTGTCTCTGATGGAACATTTATAAAATAGTTGCATTGATTCTCAAGGTTCTTCGGCTAGATGCAACAGGAATATTCTCTGGTTTTAGCTTATGGAAAAAAGGCATTTGTTGCAATGGAAATGATTTAATAAGTCTTTAGAGGTTCTGTAGGGACAACTAACTAATTTTCCTCCCTTAGTTTTATTTTGTAATTGAACTAGCAATCCGTTGCATTGAAGTTGATAGCTAATCCATTCATTGTGTTATCACTGTGTCGTCATAACTAGAAAGCGTATCCTTCTTGGCCCTTGTATACAGAGCTGGCATAAGGAACACAGTGGCCTGTCTCATTTCTCAGGTAGTATGTGTCTTCGCCAGCCTGTGACTGTTAGTGCCTTGGGTGAATCACACATCTGTGTTCATATATCCTGTGAACACATTCCTATACCTAAGGCAATATTGGCAGAGGACTACCATTGCTTTATCCTCGTAACAGGGGTTTACTAAAGGAGGGCATGAACCAAAATGGAGTGACTAATACAGAATAAGAGGGAAAGCCGTGTGAAGTATGTGTGGGTGGAGCTGATTCATGTTCATGTTCCTTTGTGGCTATACAAAGGCGGTTTGGGAGAAAGGTATCATTTCACCGTAAAAACTAGCTTTTGACCCAGGTGTAAACAGCACATATTTCCCTGGCTCAGGGGTTGACTTGAGCAATGTTGTGTGTTCCCCTTAGCCACCTGTACACCCACAAATTATGATTGAGTGTCTGGCCTCACACTGGCCTGGCTCCATATTCATAATGGGAAAATTCTCAATCTTCTCCAAACCACAGGTCTTAAAATTAGGCTGCGGGTCTTTTGAGGAGGAGTTCTGTCTCAGTGTAATTTATGTGAATACAGATATATATGTGTACTTGTGTTTATGATTACATATATTCTCTAAAAATGTAGACCAGCTTCAGCATTAACTTTCCATGTGCTACGTTTCCTTCAATCAAAATCAGAAAATGGAATGGCCGAGAAAGGAAAAACACACTCACCCTCCCTGCCAAGCCAATATTGAAGCCTCTAAGTCATCTTCTAACAGAAGGATGTGGAAGTGGGTTTCTTTGAGACTGTCCCAGATTTTTTCCTTCAAGGCTCTCTTCGCTTGGTTAGTAAAACTTTTTTGCAACTCCCCTTTCCCCTGTCAACTATAGAAGAGAACAGCACCTTCTGTGCTTTCCACTTCCCCCAACAAAACAGCACTGGCATCAACAACCACAGCAAAGAAACAACTGACAGCTGCATTAAGGAAACGAAACCAAACCCACTCTGGTAGACAATGAGGGAGCCCAAGCAGCGCCATGTTTCATCCCGGTGTTCTGTCTGTTTGAAGAGTTTCAAGACGATCTAATTTATAATCCTATTGAAAATAAAGTGCTCCAAAAATGAAAGCTGTTTGGTCTTTTCAAGCAAACTGTCCTTTGTTCATAATGCATTAATGGAGCAATCTTTAAATAATGACTTAATTTTTTTTTCCACGCGAAAGATGCTTTCTGCAATCAAAAGTGGGTTCTTTATTTTCTAGCCTGGCACCCGCATTCATTAGAACTAGTTGCATCCAAGTAGTAGAGGTTTATTTGTTCAGCTGGAAATGGGACATTAACATTTTAAGGGGATGATGCATAAGCTTTTAGAGATAATATTCTCCCTGCCCTATTCTGTTGACGCTTTCTTTAAAAATGCAAAACGCAACATAGTTTTCTCTCCCTAAGAAATGATGAGTTTATAATAAACAGTTTATCACAAGAGCACAATTTTTGGCAACCCCCTGCCCACTTCCAAAAAAAAATCAAAATTTGGGTAGCGAAAGGAAGGAACGCAAACACGAGAGACGCCCAGAATGAAGCATGCGTCAAGCTTGGATCAACAGCGCGCATCTCTTGTGAATAAGTGCGCACCCCAGTTTACCAACAGCTCTGCACTGTCTTAGCTGGCAGGCGGCTGGGACCACCAAGTCCTACTGCTCACTCCCGTTCTTCCTTTCTCCTTTGTCATTAAGTGCCCCTCCTCATATGGAAGGGATTCCCTCTCCTCTCACCTTCCCAAAGATTTCCTCCTTCAAGCCCCCACCCCTCTCTCCCGCATCATCACTTTCTCCTAGTGTTCCTTCTAGACTATTAGTCTTCCTTAGACTATTCCCATCAGCACGAAAACAAACACTAGTGTCTCAGTGTGATCTTGCCTCAGCCAGGGGCCATTGCTCTCCCCCATCCAAGGCCCGGCTTCATTTCTCCTTGTTTTTAATAGCCGACCTCTTCCAGTGTTGTTTATACATGCTGTCTCCAATTCTCCATTTCCCGAACTTGTCAATCCACTCTCATCTGACTTCAGTCCCTACCACTCCATAAAATTGTCTCTTGCTAAGGTCACCAAAAAGCTCTCTTTTGGCAAATCCTGCAATCACTTCTCCTTTTTCATTTTATTCCACTCAAAAATCCAACCACTCTTCCCTATTGGTAAGTGGGACAAAATCCCTCTCCCGTGGAAGGTAGAAGACAAGGGCCACCAACAATTCCCATTACTCTTGGCTTTGAATCCCATCCAAATGTCCTCATTCTCAAGTCCCAGACCACAGGATAGCAAATGCAACTCTATCCTGATCTTCACTCATTCGTAGCTTTATAAAATTAAAAAGAAACTGGCCAGGGGTTATTCTGTAAGGATTTCCAGGTGAAACTGTATCTCCCATCACAAAGATGCCCCCTTGGGCCATTGTCCTTTAGAAGTCCTAATGGTGATCTTTTGAATATGACATGGAAGGACAAATGCAATCAACTTGTTATTTTTTTTTCTAACCCTGGGCTTTTACTCATATCTCATGTACTGAAAATATGGAAACTCAAAACCAATTTTATCCTTGAACATACGTTTGATTGTTCAGCGTGTACTCCTGCAGAGGCTCCAAGAATGAATTCTGGTCACTTATCACAGAGCAGTTGCTCTGTTTCTTTGCTAATTTTATGGATTTAAGTTAATTTATTAATGAAACAGATGGAGACCTGGGTGTTTGAAGGTACGTGGCAGATAGCGATGGGGATAAACTAATTCATCCACTCTTAGCAGGAAACCATCTGAGAACTTAACTAAGAATTGTCTTTAGAACTCAGAGCTGCTGTTTCGCTGGAATGTGTTTGCACGGTGTACTGATTGTCCCTGAGCGAATTCATTCTCTGTCACTTTTCTCTCTCCCATGCTTGTCAGTGTTCTCCATCAGCTCTCCTCCCACTTATAGCTCAACAGCATAGCCTCCCTGATGTTTTCACTTGTCATCTACTTGTCCATCCACCTGTGTTTCTATCTTGGAGAGCACCAGAAATTACAGACACTTCGGCAGCAGAGTTGGATTAGCATGAACAGCAAATGGGGCATCGTAACCTCCTCGGATTCACCGATTTGCTACCCTCACAAGAGATCGGCCAAGAGTCCACACGGAAAAAAAAAAACCAAAATAAATGGTATTGCAACACCTCCTGGGCTTTGGGGAGGCCAGAGGAATTCGGGCCCCGGGGCATATGTGAAAACCTGAAACCCGTGACATTTCAGTGCCAGAAGAGTTTTTGTTTTCCTGCAGCCACTGCCCAAGGGATCCATTCAAACACATCCCTGGGACTACAGACTTCTGCTTTTGATTGATTGCCCATGGCACTTCTCCTCCATAAAGGGTTCTCAATGCAACAACAGCCAGCTGTGAAGTCTATTTACCCACAGTGTGAAAACTTTCAGCCTCCAAGCCACCAGCAGGTAGGTCAGTGGGCACCCAGCTCCGCTAGTCCCCGCAGCTTTGTGTGAGTTTATTCACACTCCGCTGATGGGTGTTAAGAGGGGTCTGCATGCAAGCAGGGATGCCCAGGTTCCCCAAACCTCCTCAGTTCCATTCACTGTTGTCAGAGGGGAGCCCTGCACACTGAATAAACCCACCCTTCCCACCAGTGGTGAAGAAGGAGGTGGATGCCAATGGACTACACTGTCCATCCACGGAGATCTAGGAGTCTCAGCCTACAAACCTGTCCATTCCCAATATTCACTATCTTGCACTTTGAGTTCATTAGGAGTAATCTTTTGTTGTCCCACATTCCTGTTCATATTATAACAAACTCCAGAATTCTAGGTCACCCTTGCCTACCCAACTCCAACTCTGACAAGGTTGTGCATCTCTGATCCTCCCTCCCCTGCTTCCACCACTCCCCACCCTCCCATACCCTCCCTCTGCGCCACTTGGAATTCCCGGATCTTTGGCAGCTAAGTCTCCTACACCTCCAACCTCTTCTCCCAAGTTCCTCTTGAGCTTCTCATTCTAACCGAACCCAGAGTCAGCCTTGCCAACCGCTCTCTTGGAAGCCCTGTCAAGTGGTGGCCAGTTTCCCTCACAGCCCAACTACGGCTGGGTCCAGAGGTGGCAAATGCATGCATCCTCCTTGGTCTTCCCCACCCTTCCAGACCATCTGAATGAACACCTTCCTTCTTCTAAAGTTTCCAGACTTGGCTCTCTTGACATCTGATTATATCAATAACTCCCTGCTTCAGTCATTTCCTGGATCTTGCATCATTCTCCTTCATTTCTGGAAGATATTTTCTGTATGCTCTTCTTCTCCTGCTCTCCAACACTACTCTTCTTGACAGTTGTGATACACACAGAATGACTTTTTGAACACCTCAGCATCTCAGCTCCTTGAACTTTTTTCCCCATCGATTTTGCTCTCCACCACTCACTTCCATATTCATAATCTACACCCTGTCATTACCAATGAGCACAACCCTTCTGCAACTGTAGTTCTATGCGCCCCATTCTCTGATCCTTGTCCCCTATCATTCCAGATAATTCCCTCATATAACTTGACTCCAATAAAATCTTGTCGGCACCTTTTTACTGTCTCTCTTCCTGATGTTCCATCTTCTTCCATGGTCTTTCACTAAATATCATTACTTGTTACACAAATCCTTAAGCCTGTTTTTCCTTTTCACTTGATCACACACAATTAGCAAAGACAGAACCATAGTCAAGTCCAACTCTGCCCACTTTGTGTATGTATCTTAGTTACAGAGCATAGGAAACACACAAACTCTCTGACTTGTGTCACCTGTAGCATATAGAGATGAACTTCAAATGGCTTTTAATGGTGCCCAGCAGTCTAATGTCAAGTCCCTTTTTTCCTTTAAATCTCCACCATCTTGGGGTGCCTGGGTGGCTCAGTCAGTTGAGCTTCTGACTTCGGCTCAGGTCATGATCTCACAGTCTGTGAGTTTGAGCCCCGCGTGGGGCTCTGTGCTGACAGCTCAGAGCCTGGAGCCTGCTTCAGGTTCTGTGTCTCCCTCTCTCTCTGACCCTCCCCCTTCGTGCTCTGTCTCTCTCTGTCTCAAAAATAAATAAGCATTTAAAAAAATTTAAAAAAAATCTCCACCATCTTCTCCCTGACTCTTACTCTCAGGCTTGATTCATGATGCCTACCTCACTGAGAAAAGTGATGTGGTCATGAGAGAACACTCCCCCATATTTACTCACAAGTTAGCATATTCACTCTGCCTTCCCACCTTGTACCATAGTAGCAACACTCTTTGAAAGAGTTGCCCTAATTTCTCTCCTCCCACTATTTCCTCAAATAAGCATCTTATATTTAGTCAAGTATCTGATCCCTCCACTCTACCAAATCCACACGTCTCAAGGCCACCATGCACCTCTACACTGTTAATGCCAATGACCAGTTGCTTGATTTGTCAGCAGTATTTCAGGAAGCTGGTCATTCCCTCCTAATTCATACACCTTTTTCTCCTTTACTTTGCTTCCAGGATGCTTTCTTGGTTTTCCTCCCATTATACTGGCCATTCTTCAGTGACCTTGGCTGATTTCTTCTCTTTGCTCTGAGCTCTTACTTTAGGGGTGATCCAGGACTCTGTTCTTGTCGGTGACCTTGGCTGATTTCTTCTCTTTTGCTCTGATCTCTTACTTTAGGGATGATCCAGGACTCCGTTCTTACTCTAGTTCCTTACCTACCCTCCCTCCCCTGGTGTTCCTATACCATCCCACAGCTTTAAATACCACCTATATGCAATGACTCCAAGATGAATATTTCCAACATGAGCCTCTCTCACGAACTCCAGATGCCTATGGCTACCTTTCTATGTCTCCATTCAAGATTTCCAGAACATCTCAAACCTAACTTGTGCTCTTCATCTTCCCCGTGCATCCTACACCTGCTACACCCCAATTTCCTCATTTCAGGCATTTTTCCTTAGGTCAAGATACTTGCAGCCATCTTTGAGTTTTCTTTTCTCTTACATCTCACTTCCAGGCAATTTATCCAACACATCAGGCAGATTTCCAAGTCAGAGTCTTGGCTCTTGTTCTTTCTTCTTAGAAAGCATTTCTTCCAACCCTCCTTCAGCTGCTACCCGGTACCTTCTCAGTGACTTTCTTATTGCAAAGTGTATGATATCCCCTCTAAAACTCATTCCCTAGTTAATTTTTCTCCACATTTATGAAACATTAGATAGAATACACTCATATATTCTTTTAAGTATTGTTACAAATATTAACCCATTTAAGTTTAGTATAACCCTATGAGATGCATACTATTATTATCACTCCCTTTCTACACATGAAAAAAAATGGAGGCACAGAGAAATTAATAACTTGCCGAAGATCATACAGTTGTCATCACACAGAGCTGGAATTTAAATCAAGGAGTCTGTCTCCGGAGTCTGTACCCAGCCATTCCAACATGCTGCCTTTCCAAAGGCATAACCTTCTGACATGCTGGATATATTTCAGTCATTCATTTGTTTACTGTCTGTCTCACTTTTCTAGGATGTTAGCTCTATCAGGGCAGGCAGGTTTTACTGTTTCTGTCACTGCTATACTCCCAGGTCTTAGAACAAACCCTAATGCATAGTAGCAGCTCAATAAGCACTTCTTCATGAAAGAATGGGTGACTGGACCGACAGAGAGCAATGCTATTCCAAAATGAACAAAACCTCACTCAAGAGGTTTATGTAGCTCTGAATAAACAAGATTCATTAGAGTTATTTTAATTGGCTACAATTGTTAAAGGCTATTTTTTTCCAACTGTGATCAGCATGCTTATAAGTAAGTGGGCACTATGCCATTCATCCAATCTGATGATTACTGGAGATTTTAGCAAAAGTTTCAGTTCCAAAAGAGCGGGGTTCAAGAGCCGGCAATCGGATAAGAGACTGGATCAGAGTGTGGAAAATGTGGACAATCCTTGATAAGATCAGAGACAATTACTGAGGGACACCTGGATGGTTCAGTCGGCTGAGCATCCGACTTCGCCTCAAGTCATGAGCCGAACTCACAGTTCGTGAGTTCGAGCCCTGCATCGGGATCTGTGCTGACAGCTCAGAACCTAGAGCTGAGCTGCTTCGGATTCTGTGTCTCCCTCTCTCTCTGCCCCTCCCTGCTCATGCTCTCTCTCTCAAAAATAAATAAACATTTTAAAAAAGACAATTATTCATATTGAGAGGCTATGCCAATTTTAATTTGCATCAACTCTTCCTCTTTCAATGTAAGGTTACCTGCTCTTGCAGAATGCCAACTCAAGAAAGTAAGTGATCTGCTCTCGATTTAAAGCCAGAATGAAATACAGGTATTCACCACCTGCTATGAGACCCACTTTGGGCCAGCTGCTTTAGACCCAATGCTTGGGCTTTAGACTGCCTGGCATTGCCAGCGAGAAGCTCACTGACCCCAAGCCAGTTACTCACCCCCTCCAATCCTTATTTTCTTTGTCTGGGACACAAAAATAATAATAACAATACCTATCATGTAAATTTGAAGAGAGTGTTAATTTAGTAGACGCAGTAAAGCTTTCATCACCGTACCTGGGAAGTCATAAGCACTTGGTAAATATGAACAGTGAACGTTCATCACACACCCATCCTTCACTCAGGTTATTTGCTCAGAGTTCCTCGTGAGAGGCAGAGCTGGGATTCATGTCTCAGTTGGCCTGACACCTGGTCTGCCACACTACCCTGCTTCCCCTTGCAATACTTTCTCGAATGTAGTAAGAGTATTAATAGTGAGATCTTTTATGTGCTCGGAAATTACTATGTGCCAGGTTTGTTCTGAGCGCTTGACATAAAGCTTAACTCATGTAAACTTCACGGCAGCCTCATAAAGTTAGACCCTAACATTAATCCCAAAAGTAGACCCAGAGAGTTCTGCGTGGCCAAGGTTACCCGGTTAATACGGGCCAGTGCTAAGAGTCCAACCAGGCAGCTTGACCTCCCGTAGCCCAAGAGACCACCAGAAGGTAACTCTAACCAGGAAACTTGACATCCTGTAGCCTAAGAAACCACCAGAAGGTATTTCTCTGAGAAGGAACGGTGATTCCAGTTCCAAGTTTCCTGTTCATAAACTTTTGCTGTAATTAAACCTTGATTTTCCTATGTGGAAATCCAATTGTCATACGGACTCTCCGACACAGTAATTAGCAGTAATAATAGTAATAACATCTTGTCCTGGGCTGAAAAATCTGACACTGACTAAAGCAGCCAATCTAAATAATTGATATTAATTACATGAGGTTTTTAGGAATAATCTGCCTGAAACAACTCTGAAATGAGAGGATTAAAAGGCAGAGATAATTCTCAGCAGCTGCTGAAATGGCATTATGCAGAGACGTGACTGACGCCAGCTTGTCAAAGCATGCCTTGTCTTGACTGCTCAGCCTACATCCTGTCACCGGGACAGTCGGTCAGACCGTTCATCGGTCAGTGAACAACTTATTTTGCCCAGAAAATCCTTTCACATTTCTCCATGTCAGTCCCTTCAGAGATTTCCCTTGGGAACTATTTCTGCTTTCTCCTCCTGAAGTTGACCTCAGCTTTACAGTTTCAGAAAGATGGGCCATGGATTCCTGGTTGCCCCGGTCTGGTGGGGCTGCTGGAAAGAAGTACCACAGACTGGGTGGCTTGGACACCAGAAATGGAGTTTCTCACAGTTCTGGAGCCTCCCACAATCTTCCACCGTCCTGATTTCTTTTGGGGCCTCTCTCTTTGGCTTGTAGGCGGCTGTCTTCTCTTAGTGTTGTTACATGGCCTTCCCTTTCTGCTCGTGTTTATCTGCATTCTAGTCTCCTCTTCTTAGAAGGACGTCAGTCATATTGGATTCGAGCCCAACCGAATCACCTCATTTGAACTTAATTGATGTTTTAAAGACCCTGTCTCCAAAGACAGTCACAGGCTAGAATACTGAGTGTTAGGACTTCAACATATAAATTTGTGGGGGACACAATGCAGCTCATAACGCTGACAGATCTCATTGCCCTAAAGCTAATTTTGTTGCTTGAGGCCTCCATTCTCAGCACCCCTCCTCTGTCAGGGGAAGCCTTTAGGGAGACAGTGTGAGCATCGGTGCATATAGACAACAACAATTTAGCCACCCTGATTTCTGTTGCCACAAAGGTTGAAACATCAGGCCATAGATGTCCCATTCCATCAGCTAAAGCACAGCTTTGGGGAAGGGAGAAAGAAAAAAGAATTCACATAAAGTGAGCACGTCTTAAGCCTAAGAATAATGCAAGACAATGTCTTTTACATACTGTGTTTCTTTGAAAACTCTCAATAGCCTTATGACATGGGTATTATTATCCCAGTTTTAGAGATCAAAAAAAAAAAAAAAAGAGCCTCAGAGAGTTTAATAAGCTTGTCAAAAGGTCATGCAATTAATAATAGTGGAACCAGTAGGTTTGAATTCAAGCCCAGTAGAGAGAAAGACAGAAGAGAAGGAAGGAAGGAAGGAAGGAAGGAAGGAAGGAAGGGAGGAAGGAAGGAAGGAAAGAAGGAAGGAAGGAGGAAAGCAGGGAGGGAAAGGAAAGAAGAGAAGAGGAGAGGAGAGGAGAGGAGAGGAGAGGAGAGGAAGGGAGTGGGGGGTGGAGGGCATAAGGGTAGTAAGGAGAAGGAGCAATGGAATTACATTTGAAACCACTAGGACAACTGTTTGATCACAGCAGAAAAGTTTAAATTCACATTTCCCCCCAAATGAACCATTTTATAGCACAGTAAAAGACAGCGGCATGTGATACAATCAAATGCCACCCGTTTGTTTAATCATTACATCCTTACAGCCTCCCCAGACGACCATCACGTGGGCCCCGGAACAATTTGCAGGTCCAACAGCCTGCCTTTCTTTCCCCTAACATTCCGAAGCATCTGCCTCTGAGGTGAGACGGGTTCCGGATTCTTCTGGCCTCAGTTAGAGTAGTTGTAGGCCTGTGCACCTCTGCGTCGATATTTTGGAGCAATTCCTTCTGATTGAAGATGAAGAAATTGCTGTGAGAATCCACTGGGAGGGAGGGACTGGTAGGGGTGGAATAGCAAACATCAAGGATTCCTGTGTTATACAAAGAGACCAAGGAAAGAAAAGGAAAGTTCTATGTTGGAGGTCCCTCTTCTGTTAGCATTTGACAGATGAGACTGCCACAGGAGTTAGCTCGTCACATTTGCTGGTGGGCATGAGGATTATGGGAAAGGTAATTCTTGGGAATTCTGACGGATGTCTGTGTCCATAGACTGCTCCTGAGTTTCACTGGGTCTAAAAGCACCTCTGGTTGAAAAACACTGACTTAGCTGGTCCCCACATTTCCTTCTAACTGTGGAATTACTGGCTCCTTAAATCCTAATGAATCCACTTTCCCCAAGAACCTCTGGATTGGATTACACCTGCTCAGGACATATGGCCCTATGCATGGGAGGTAGGTACCTAAGAATGAAAGACACATTAGTGGACAGTTTGAGAAGTTTCCAGGAGCCAAATGTACTTGAATATTCTTTCCTCATGTTAAGTTGAGTTCATATTCAGGGTCAACATTAAAAGGCCCTGGAGGATTTATAAATAAAACAAAATTGGATCGTAATAGGACACAGATGTGGGTCCTGGATGCAGACCGTGAAGATAGGTACCCGTTTCAGAGAAAAGTATCCCCTGTTCCCTGAAATGAAAAAGGAAAGAGCTGCATCTTTCTGGAGGATCAGGCCCCCACCGAGACCCTGGCTGTGCTTATTATTTCGTCTTCAAGTGAAAAGGTGGTACAGCATTTATAAAGCCATATGCTCTGGGAACTCAAGCTGGGACAATGTTTTGGCTTGCCCTAAATTTAATGCAGTTTTTATATATGGACATAAAAATATACATTTTTGGAATCTCCTCCGCATAATTACTTGGTAACCCCCACTTTTGAATTCTGGCCGACCTGTCTATTACAATGCTGCTGGGAACCTTATTTCATACCACACCAGGGAGGGGGACAGCAAAGGGCTGAGAAGTTGGAGAACTCAGATATTACACGTACTAAGGGGGTCATAAATATCAGTGTAAAATTTAATCCAAAAAGGCTGTGGGCACCTAACCATTCGAGTCAGAAGATAATGCAGATGGAAAGTAGGGATGAGCTTCCAGAAGGTGGTATATTTTTGGTAATTTCTTTGAAAGGTGTATAATAGTACTCATCTTTGCCAATCCATGTATGAGTTGAGCATGTTTCTAGCCATGTTTTGGGACCCATTTCCCATTTGGAAAAAGCAACCACCATCATAGTAAACGTAAAAATAGCTCTTATCGAACTTGTTCTACGTGGTAGGCATTGTGCCAGATGGTTATGCTATCTGTAAATTCTCATAACAATTCTGAGTGTCTCATTATATCTACCTCACAGATGAGAGTTTATAGAGATTAAAATTCTAGCCCATGTCCCACATTGAATTCATGACTCCTTGACTCTAAGAGCCATGATCTTTCCACAATGCAAATCCAGATCCAGCTTTTACACGCACAGCAGTATTGTGGACACTTGCATTAACTGATTTAACGAATTCTATAAAGTGGGAATCATGGTTTCTTCTTTGAAACCCTGGAGTAAAACTCAGAATCCTTGTTTCAGCTTTAAAAAAAAAAAGTTTTTTAATTTATTCATTTTTGAGAGAGACAGAGACAGCGCGAGTGGGGGAGGGGCAGAGAGATGGAGAGAGAGAGAATCCAAGCAGGTTCTGCACTTTCAAAATCACAAAACCATGAGATCGTGACCTGAGCCAAAGTCCGTGGCTTAACCAACTGAGCCGCCCAGGCACCCCATTGTTTCAGCTTTTAATGGCTTCTTCTTGGTTAACGTGAAATGATTTACCACAACATCTAGCCTCCTTCTCCTCATTTGAGTCACAAAGTAGTGAGAAAAAATTTGTACATGTGAAAAAGAAATAAGTTCAAATTAATTACTCTGGGAAACTGTGAATTTTTCATTATTTAAGAGAGGTCTAAGATCAGTGGTTGACAGGATAATCTCTAAAGCTACACTGTCTAGCTTTAAAGCTAATTTTGCCAATTCCTGGTGTAAGTGATCTTGGTCAAGTTCCTTACTTTCTCTGCACCACATTTTTTCATTTCTTTTTTTTTTAAGTATTTTATCATGTTTATTTGTTTGTTTGTTTGTTTTTCAGAGTGAAATACAGAATATGAAATGGTGAATCTTCTTTGGAAAACAATGTGGAAGCTGGTCAGAGGTTAAACATGGAGTTACAATATGACCCAATGTTGCTAAGAACACACACAAGAAAAATGAATACATGTGTATACACAGAATTGGCACATACATTTTTTATTGCAGCTTTATTAATAATAGTAAAAAAAAGGGACAAATGGCAATGAATCTAAATGGCAATGAACTGATAAGTGAATGAGTCGATGTTGAACAGTAGTGCAATGCATATTATTTGGCCAGAAAAAGGAATGCCGTACTGATGTGTGTTACAATGTGGATGAACCTTGAAAACATACTAAGTGAAAAATCCAGTCATAAAAGATCATATAGTTTGTGATTCCATATTTGTATGAAATATTCTGAATAGACAAATCCATAGAGACAGAATTATTGGGTTAGTGTCTGCCCAGGGCTATGGAGGTTGGAGGTAAGTGTCTTCTAATGGTTATGGAGTTTTTATGGGGGTGATTAAAACGTTATAAAATTAATTGTGGTGATGTTACATGACTCTGTGAATATACTAAAAGCCATTGAATTGTACAAAAAAAGAAAAAATAAAAAAAAGAATTGGAGATTGTGGCTTTAAAGAACTAATGGACGAAATGACACAGACCAAGTCACCTGGTCATGAGGGAGAGTCGTCAGATATTAGTGGGATATTGGTAAAGAAGAAAGAATGATCTCAAAATTAATAACCTGAGAAATAGGTGCAGTTCGGTGCATGTTTAAAATTAGAAATCAATAGAGTCCTTAAATCTTTATAGAGAAATAAATCCTGCCAGAACCCTTCTCTTCCAGGTAGTATTATGTGGTGACATCTATGGATAAAAAAAAATGCCTTGTCACACAACATTAACACCTAGAATTATACACTAACAGTCTACCCATATCAAAAAATACATGCAGGGAAACTGAGTTATTGTCATCACAAAACCCTGGAATAGTTATCTTTGCTGACCTAAGTCTCAGCCCTGATAAGACAACCAAGTCCTGTCAATTCTTCATCGTGTAACATTTCTTTTTTAAGTAATTAATTTTTATTTTGACGGAGAGAGAGCATGAGCTGGGGAGGGGCAGAGAGAGAAGGAGAGAGAGAGAATCTCAAGCAGGCGCCTCACTGTCGGCACAGAGCCCCGTGTGGGGCTCCATCCCACACACCACGAGATCATGACCTGAGCCGAAATTAAGAGTCGGATGTTGAACACACTGAGCCACCCAGTGCCCCCATCAGTAGCATTTCCTACCTTTGTCTATTCTTACCACTACCAGCTTCTTATTACCTCATCCCCGTATTGTTTCCATAGCTGCTCAAATGCTCCCTGCTTTATTATAATTTACCTTTTTCTCTAATCTACTCAAGCTATTGCTGTCAAATAATCTTAGTACAGGCTGCTAGTCAATTCAAACGTCCAGAAATATTCAGACTGTCACTCGCTCTAGGAAAAATATCCAAGTTCTTCATTTTGGCACTCAAGGCCATCCTTCATCATGTGCAGAGCTGTTTATCCCAAATCACTTTCTGATTCTCCTAAGTCCACTCTTCCAACTGGACCGCCCTGAACAAAGATCTGTTAGTATCTCCCTCTGCACCCTGCCTTTCTCTTAACATATCTAACTTCTGTCAGCTTTTAAAAGTGCAGTCTTTTCTTACTTTGTCACCAATGCTAGGGTCAATTTCTATACTGAATGAAGTTTGGCCCTTTCTAAGAAACATTCTCTGACCATTCCAGGCAACTGTGATTTCTGACTCAGTCTTAACACCTACTGCTTTGCTGTTCATCATGTTCTACCCAAGTGAATTATTCATCATGTTCTACCCAAGTGAATCTTAAGCATTTCAATAGTGTCAGTGACTTAGGTTTTGGAAAAGCTTCTGCAGACATACTGAGTGTTCAATAAATAAAGAGAAATATCAATAGAACTGAATGACAGAACTGGAGAAGAACAAAACAAAATGTTGGGGAAGGGAAAGACCTTATGTATCATCTAGCCTAAGCATGTTTTATACACATGGGGAAACTGAGGTCCAGAGATGGGGATAGACAGGCACAAGACTTGACATTGCTTCAATGGCAGAGCTAAGGCCAGAGTCTGGTTTCCTTATTCCTGCCTTTTTTTTTTCCCCTTTCCCTCTAGAACGTGTTACTTAAACCTCACTGTTGCTTTTAATATAATGTCATCGCAGAAATGACTAAACGTCCTCAATTTGCTCTCAGGTGGGCAAGTGGTGATGGGAGAGAGGCAGGCCATCCCTCTCTTATGCTAAGTTCTAGAGAAGAGACACAAGGAGAGTCGTCACAGGGCCTGAGAAGCAAGCTTATCCTGAAATGACCGGTGCCGTGTCATCTGGAACACCACCAGGGCCAGACAACCTCCATGAGACAGTTCGGGTGGATCCGGAGGGCGTGGAGCTCCCAGGTACAATTTTCCACAGGCCCTACTGTTCCAGCTTAGCTGGCCGGAAGGTCCAGGAGCAAATGGCCAGTGACCTACTTGGTAATCTGTCTTGCCCTTGCCTGGTCTGGCAACAAAGTGGACATATTGTAGACACAGGCACTCTCAGCTCCATAGCCCACCTTTGGGAGCAGACACCTCCTGGGAAGCACCCCTCCCTGGGGAGAAAGCTAGCCCCCTGCTTCCCAGAGCATCTTCAAAGTAGGAAAGGAAGCAGGTGATATTTATGGCCACATTACAATTACAGTGAAGTGAAAGTTCATGATTAGAAAGATACCTTTCTACCAAGGTAGAGGCACCGAGCCACTGTGCCTTCACATTGGGTGTCCCCATTCCAGTGGCATTTTTGTTCCGAATCTGCTGTCAGCTAACCGTGTGACCTCTAAGCGCCTACCATAAGCTCTCTGAATCTTGACTTTAGTAGTTTCAAAACCAAGATGCTGGGAAATATTGACACTAAGGTTATTTTTGATTCTAAAATTTTGCAGTTTTAAGATTTACCATGAGCATCACACTATACAGTTTATGAGTTTCTAAAAAAGTCCTCTCACGGTATCTCAGGCCATCCTCACTACCTGGGAGTGGGTAGCCCAGGTGCCGTTAGCCCCATTTTACAGATGAGGTTATGGATAATCTAAAGATTACAACTGAATGAGCAGCAGAATGGAAACCCAAGTCTTCTGGAGTGGGCACACGATTCAGCCCACGATCCAAATCTGGTATGCTGCCCATTTCTGTAAATAAAGTCTCCTCGGAACAAAGCCACGCTCATTTGTTTATTATGTATTGTCCAAGCCTGCTTTTGCACGTGCTACAACAGTGGAATGGAGAAGCTGAAGCTGCAACAAACATTGTATGGCCTGCCTGGCACATCACAGGAGAAGTTTGTCAATTCCTATTCTATAGCATAAGTTTGTGCTTTTCCATAATAATATCTAGCCCCTAACTCTGCAAGACCACTCACCATGTCTGATTCTTGGCATCACTGTAATCAGAACCCGACCCCTCTTTTGCCCCGCCGACTCCCGCCTCTCGACTCCTAAGTCGGTTGGAAAATCACTTGCAGAATGGAATGCAAGAATGAAATTAATCTGATTCCAAAAACAACACGCATTATCCATGTCAGTTTTGACGTAGTGGTAGAAAATCAAAAAGGGAAGAAGAGGAAATCTTTAATCATCTATGCACCTGCATAAGAAAAGAGAAATGTATGGTACAAATGTGCTGATTTCATTATTATTATTGGGCTGTTGAGCACTAGTGGTAATAAAACACATAAAGCCACAATCACTAGCCTAAAGCCTTTCAACTGAAGCAAAGCACACAGCTTAAAAACAGAAGCAAGCTCTAGAAAAACTGGTGAAGTCTCTGAGGTGTGATTGAGCTCTCAGATGTAAGCATTGAATAAGGATGCTCATTCGGTGTCACAAACCCTACAGTCACAGAAACATTCAGTGAGTGAGTATTATGGGGTTTTCTGATTCGGTGCACACATATGTGTGTGATATTTCAATTGTTACAACTCCATTGCTTTTGTAACTGTTTTTAATTACTCATGAGACCATTTCTCAGTACAAGCTGAGCATATGGGCACTTTGCATTTTTAAAATTCTGCTTTCAGAGTTATCCATGGGCTGAGAAACCCAAGTATTTCTTTTCAAATGTAAACAAGGTATTACAGGAGCCTTTACACCAAGAGGGAAACAGCCTGCTGGGTCCCCTTTGGATCACTATCCTGAGACCCCCACTAGGGAGAACTTCACACACAATGAAATGTTTCCGGTTGCTAGAAGCTATTTAGTCATTCATTTGACAAAGACAGATTGAAGAACTGCCATGAATGCCACAGTGGATGGGGACAGAAATTAATGAAAGAGGATCCTTGCTTTAATAATATCTGTGCATGATAACATAGTTATTGAATCCTTCACTCATTTTGCAACTGTATACACACACACACACACACACACACACACACACACACACACACACCCTGCCCTTATTGAGCCTAAATGTTTTCTTAAATGTGCATAAGAATTTATAACACATATAACTAACGCAGGACTCATACCTAGGATATAGAGAGGACTTTTAACTCAATAAGAAAAAGATAGAAAATCCAGTAAGAAAAAAATGGGCAAAATACATGATAAGACACTGTAGAAAATAGGATATTCAAATTATCAATAAAACTAGATGTAGACATTCAACTCTTTTCTAGAGAATTCTCTAGAACTCTATTCTAGAGAATTCTAGAGAATTGCAAATTAAAACCACAGTATGATAACCTACTAAATATCCATTTTAGAATGGCTAAAATTAAAAATCCAGAAAATGCTAAGTGTTAGCAAGGACGTGAAGCAACTGACATTCTAGTTCATTGCTGGCAGGAGTATTGATTGGTAAAACCAACTTGGGAAACTGTTCAGTAATGTCAAATAAAGTAGAAGGTGCCCCGCGACCCAGGAGTGCCTTTGCATAAATGGAGGCATGTTCGTGACAGTGATATTTGTAATAGTCTCAAACTGGAAACTATACCACCCCCCTACCCCACCCCTGCCACTACTTTTCAGGAAGATGTTGGGACAAATTACATTGTGCTATGTTCACCCTATGGGATATCACATAACAAAGGGAGGAAATGATCTACAGCTCTATGTAACAATACTGGTGAATCTCAAACACATCACCGTGAATCCAAAAGACAATGCGTAGAAGAGATTAATGGCTCTATGATTCCACTTATTTAGGACACAAAGACAAAACTGACTTGTCATGTTGGGAGTCAGGGTGGTGGCTACTCTGGGCAAGGGTATAAAGAGTTTGTGACCAGCAGGAGCATAAGGGGGCTGCTGGGGGCTGCTAATGCTCACTTTCCTCATTTGTATGTTGGTTTGGCCCGTATATTCATCTTATAAAAACCTATCGAGCTATACACACATGAGTCGTTTCGTTAAGACTGCATATAAGACATTTCACAGGAGAGAGTTAGAATGAATTCTGAACAAGTTATGGGAGGGGGCTATGTTTTCCCTAGAGGAAGCAGAGGCCCCAACGGTGGTGTTGAGCTAGGCTTTAAACATGAGAATGGTTTGGCCACACAGAGGGGGGATGATACATTCCATTATGAGCGGAAGAGTAGAAATGGTAAAATGTGGAGCGATCCATGGAGCATGAGGTTTGTGGAAGAAGGATAAATAAAGCTATAAATAAAGCTGTAAAGGTAAGCTTGAGCCAGAAGGCGGGGCGCCTTGATGGAGGCATCGGGCTTTTGTGAAATAGGCAGTGGGGAGCCATTGAGGGGGGTCTAAGCAGGGCAGCGCTGATCAGAGCTGTGTTCAGGGAAGATTAACTTGGCAGTCGTATTGTAGAATGAATTGGAAAGTGAAGAAACTGGGGGGGAGGGAGACCAATTTGGAGGTAATTGCAGTTGTCTGGGTGGTACATAATTAGGCCTAAATTATTTGGGTAGTAGTGTGAGTTGAAAAGAGAAGATGTGTGTAAGAAGCATTAGATGAGACAAAGCAACTTATTGGATTTTTATGTCAAGGGAAAGAGAAAAGTCCAAGGAGGCCAGTCTGGGCGACTGGAAGATAAATCATGCTGTTAACTGAAATAGATGAATTAGGATCTCTTCCTCCAGGGCAATGGCTGAGCATGGGTGGTTTTTTGTATCTTTTACACCAGTGCTATCCCCTGAATACAACAGCTCCGTGCGGCTCAACATGACAGCTCTCAAGCCCAACGCTATGGCACTTTGCCGGGCATCTGTATGTGAAACAGATTCTGACTTTCTTACGACGGGAGCTGTCTCACTAAAGGGTGCCTTTTCCAAACTTCTTTGCTGATGAGCCTGGCGATAGGGGTAGGTTGCAAGAAGTAAATGATATAACTTTGAGGCTGTACCTCAAACATTCCTCTCCTCTTCTTTCCCCCTTCCTGCTGGCTGATATGCAGATGTGATGCCTCGGCTGGATCAGGGCTCCAGGAACAGGAGTGTAGCCACAGGACAGGAGCCCTGAAGCAACAAGGCAGAGGCAGCCTGAGTTCTAGATGATTATAAACCACTTCTCCAGCTCAGTAATCTCCCTGGAACTTTCTGTGGCAGAGAAATAAATTCTTTCTTGTTCGTGTCACTATTAGCTTGAGTCTTTCTCTATTAATAGAGTTAAGTTGATATCCTAAATAATTCAGACCCCAAACTTGTGGTTTTGATCCCAAAGATATTATATTAAAATGTCATTTTTTTGGCGCGATTATTTGGTAACAGGAGCCAGTGATAAAACAACTCACGGATTCTGCACAAAGATCTAGGAACCTTCCTGAATATATGTGACGATGTCTCAAGCAGGGCTCACTCATAAAAAAATTGCTATCTATGGAACACTTTCAAAATGCAAACACTGAGTTTAGAACACTGTCAGAAAGATCCTATTTTTATCCCCATTTTCCAGATGAGGAAACTGAGTCATCAAGAAGGTTGAAAACATCTCTCAAGTTTCTATTGTAATGGTCATAATCCTGTTTCCAAATTGTTTGACACTACAAACGATTTGGAAGAGCATAGAGATAGGGGCGCCTGGGTGGCTCAGTTGGCTAAGCATCCGACTTCAGCTGAGGTTGCAATCTTGCAGTTTGCGAGTTTGAGCCCCATGTCAGGCTCTGTGCTGACAGCTCAGAGCCTGCAGCCCACCTCGGATTCTATGTCTCCTTTTTTCTCTTCCCTCCCCCACTCGTTCTCTCTCTCTCTCTCTCTCTCTCTCTCTGAAATATAAATAAATATTTAAAAAATTAAAAAACAGGGGCGCCCGGGGGGCTCAGTTGGTTGAGCATCCGACTTCAGCTCAGGTCATGATCTCACAGTTCATGGGTTCAAGCCCTGCGTCGGGCTCTGTGCGGACAGCTCAGACCCTGGAGCCTGCTTTGGATCGTGTACCTCCTTCTCTCTCTCTCTGCTTCTCTCCCGCTCACACTCTGTCTCTGTCTCTCTCTCTTAAAAATATAGTAAACATTAAAAAATATTTAAAAAAATAAAAAATTGTTAAAAAACAAAAGATAGGGCATAGAGATAGATCAGTCTTTGTTTACTTCTACCAAACACTAAGAGTTTGAAGCCAAGTCACAGAGAAGATCACAGATTCCTGTTCCATGGAGTGAGACCTTAGCTTTCACTTCTCCTGATGCAACCCGATGGCTCCAAAGCCTCACCTGCTTGTAGCCCGTCAGGGACTTCTGTCCTTTGCATGAGTGTCAGGGAGGACAGGCTCAGTGGAGCAAGGTGGGAAGGGACAGAGAGAAAAGGCAAAGAAGAACGTGAGGGACAGCATCGTCACCTGAAAATTAAAGTTGCTTCCTGCTGGGTTTAGTAAAACAACTTAGAAAGCAACGTGAAAACTGGAGCTGCAAGATATTTGTGGGAATACTGGGTGTTGCGGGGATAAGAACAGAGCCCACAAGAGAGATGAACTTGCAGTCATCTCCATGCAAAATTGCTGAAGGGTTTGTTCAAAACAAAAAGAAACAAACCTGTAATAATAACAATACACCTGTCCATTTCTAGTCCAACGAGATGTTCAAGCATGCTGTGTGTCTGATAAAAGAAAGAGCTTAACAGCTCATCTTTGAGTTCACGATCATGTAGGTCAAGGATCATGTTGTGGCTGCAGGGAGACGCAGTGTTGACAGAGTAACTGTGGGTGAAGGCCGTGGATGGCTTCTCTGGAGCTCAGTCTCCACTCCTGTCAAAGAGATGATGTATTTGGGGGGTGCCTGGGTGGCTCAGTTGGTTAAGCATCCAACTTCGGCTGAGGTCATGATCTCATGGTTCGTGGGTTCAAGCCCCACGTCGGGCTCTGTCCTGACAGCTCAGAGCCCAGAGCCTTCTTCAGATTCTCTGTCTCCCTCTCTCTCTGCCCCTCCCGCACTGCCCTCTCAAAATAAATAAACATTAAAAAATTTTTTTTAAAAGAGTTTATGTATGTGGCATTCTCGTCTCACCACAGAGTGGAGGACAGGAGGCTGATGAGCTCAAAGCCCACCAGGACCAGTGCCAAACTATAAAGTCAGGGTGACTCCTGTTGCAAAAGAGGTACCAAAAAAGAAATAGATACAAGGGAGGCATCCTAAGAAACCAGAAAGGACCACGAGAAGGAAGAAGAAGTCTTGCTTGGGGAATACACGGACTCAGCTAAAGCAGGTGGCAGCAAAGACACATCGCAGGTTTTTGTGTTGGCTGGCTATTTGGCATAAGCCATTAACAGAAGCTAATACCTCCTTTGAAGTCTTGGGGGGCAGGGAGGTGCAGTAGTAAGATCATCCCAGAGAAAACCTTCAGACCCCGGGGGAAGTGTCCTTTCACTTTCTGATGTTACGAGAGTAAAACACAAAGATAACAGGGACTCTCTCAGTATAATGTGAAGCATTTTATTCCACGTTATAGAAATGAGAAATAATTTCCAGGCTACTAAATGAAATGCTAGTCGTCATTTTTTCTTGTAAAATAATGAAGTCGATTTGGGCATTCTGCCCATTGACCAGGAATATAATTCCAAGTTCTTGTCGTATCCATGGAAAATCCAATTAAAAATTACAGCATGTTTTCTTCGAACATAATTTGCCATAAACGTCTGTGTGTCTGTGTCTAAATAATATCTGCAATCTCATCTAAGACAAAATATACAAATCAATAGATGGGATGTGTAATTGCAAAGAGCTTATTATTTTATAGGTTCTTTCAGGGTCCTTGAGAAATGACCAGAGGAAATGGTACTGGGCCAACTTTGCAAGTGGAAGCAGAAACAGTGTACTAAAATCTTCCTATCCGGGGCGCCTGGGTGGCTCAGTCGGTTGAGCGTCCGACTTCGGCTCAGGTCATGACCTCACGGTCTGTGAGTTCGAGCCCCGCATCGGGCTCTGTGCTGACAGCTCAGAGCCTGGAGCCTGCTTCGGATTCTGTGTCTCCCTCTCTCTCTGACCCTCCCCTGTTCATGCTCTGTCTCTCTCTGTCTCAAAAATAAATAAACATTAAAAAAAAATAAAAAAAAAATAAAATCTTCCTATCCTACTGCTCAGCGAATGACAACTTTGGCGGCCAAAGAACACTGTCTATATACACACATGATATGACATACATCACCCAGGAAAATCATCACCCACACAGTTTGGAAAACAGGGTAGGGTTAAGTGTTATGACAGTTAGAATATGAGCAGTGTTAGATTATTATAAAAATAATGCTGCCTTCTATTTATGTAGTGCCTTGCTCCTGCTGAGTTCCTGGTTCAGCCATATCTTACTGTGAATTCTATTAATACATTATGTTCAAAGTCATCCTTCATGCACAGATCATTACTGGCCTTCGTTCTCACACAGCCCCAGTATGGGGTTTCCTAAAATTAATCTTGTTTCAGAAGCAGAAATTCTGGGTATGCCACGCTCTGGTCATGCAATGTCACTAGTCACTGGGGGAATAAAAACATATCAATTCTAAGAGAAGTCAAGCGGTCCTAGAATGCTACGCGTCCTGGAATCTAAGTCCGACTCTTACTGTAATGGAAAAAAAAATGAGACGTTGGACGATAATAAGGAATATTTGACCTCCTGTTGCAAAAGGGGTAGAATTGACCACGGAGACGGAGCCATACATGGGAGGTCTCTCATCACAATTCAAGCCTCTGAGGGAAATTCTTCAAATTCACGCTCTAATTTTTCCTCATTAATTTGTCCCCTCCATCACAAAGTACATGTTCTAATTATAAAAACAGAAGTATTCCAGACCTGAAATAACTTGAGATTTGGTATCATGAGTGATTAGCTTCGACTCCAAATGTACTGTCTGCTCGGTTTAATCTTTCCTTGTTACTTGTTCTCTTACAGCAACATGCTCCCTCACGCTTCTGAGGGTTTCCATATGCTAGTCCCTCTTCACGAAATGCCTTTCATCTCCATATTTATCAGCACAACTCAAAGCAGACCTTTTCCACCTGGCACTGTTGGTGATGTAAGACTGAAAGCCAAAATTGCAGGGGGAAAAAAATGTCCTTCCTGGCTTTTGTTACCAAAACCAAGAATTGCAGAGAGGATCCTCCTAGTAAGAGCTAAATGAAGAGAGACTTAGAGGAGACTAAGGACAAAGCACGGAGAGGGAAATGAGTTTTCCGATGACTGAGCTGGGGGTCTTGGGGATGAATGAAAGGCAGGATGTCCACCCCCCTCTCTAGGGAGCATAGTGGCCAGAATACCTGCCTGGGGAGGAGAGGTGGGTATTTCTACCTTTCACAAATCATTCCCAGGAACTTGAAGCCTCTCCTACTGCCCACAAGCACATCAGCACTGCCTAGTATGACCTGAAGACCACAAAGCCATTCTGGAAAGTTCTGCTGTGAATAAGGAAGCAACCTGCTGCAAGGCCTAGTGTGAGAAGGAGCCCCTTTGGCATTCCTTAGTCATCCAGAAGGAAGAGGCTTCAAGCCAGATTCAATCTGATTTTAGCCAACTATTATATCATTTTGTACTCAACTGAATTTTGAGGTGAAATTTTAGATCTCTTAACACTCCGTGTCTCTAGTGCATTGTCCATAAGTAAATATTAATTTAATAAGTAAATGAAGATTCATTTTGTACCATTCTGCCACTGACTTCCTCAGAGGCCTAAGTCAGAACACTGCTGTGCAAGTGTTCAGAGCCCCACACATGCACATGCGGTTCCTGTAATTAACCCAAGGAGGACCGTGCAGGTATGGTCACTCTTGGCCACCTGGGCATAAGTCAGTCCCTAGATCAAGGTCGCTTGTCCTCAGGCTCAGACAGAGTCCTCTGTACGTTTCCCTCTTTCCATCCCCGCCCCCCGACATATCAATCTAAGCCCTTCTTTCATGAAGCCCAGTAACACGTCCTGCTTCCTCCCTGCCTCTGCAATGAACACACCCTGAGGACAGAGGATGGGAATGGGTTTGTGCCTGCAGGAGTGAGCCTCGGGAGCAGGACTGGGTAGTACACTTACTTGCCTCCTCCAGCCCCAAAGTGGTGACTTCATCCATGAACTACTAACCCTACCAAACCTTCCCCGGGCTCCCCACCACCATATTCACAACGTCCTTGGGCAAATTCAGAATAACACTTAGGAAATGTGTGAGATCTGTGGGGCGCCTGGGTGGCTCAGTTGGTTAATCGTCCAACTTTTGGTTCCGGCGCAGGTCATGATCTCATGGTTCAGTTCAGGAGTTCGAGCCCTGCATTGGGCTCCGTGCTGATAGTGAGGAATCTGCTTGGGATTCTCTCTCTCTCTCCCTCTCTCCTTTGCTTGCATGCTCTCTCTTTCTTGCAAAATAAATAAATAAACTTAAAAAGAAAAAGGAAATGTATGAGATCTGGGAGTGCTTTGAGCAGAAGCTACTGTTATGTTCAGCAAGAACAGGGCACTTCTTGAAGTCATTTATATTCCTGCTCTCATTTTTTATTCTTTTTTATCCTTTTCCGGTATTATGTACATGATTCCTTTTTTTTTAAAGCCAGACATTACGTTATAAAAAATGAGAAGCAACAGAAAAGAGTCTTTTATGCAAATGCAGGGGGACGAACAAGAGTAAATGAAAACCATTTATAATACGTAAAGTTCGAAATCAGCTGGTGTTTAATAAAAAACAAAGTTTAGACAAATGTTCCCCATAAATCACTTTTGAGTTTACTTAGCATTCCGTTTCTTCACAACACGAGTGCTTCTTAGCTAAGCGAATGCACTGACTTAGTGACATGTTGACAGTGACTTGCCCCTTACATGCGTCCTTTCTTGTGATTTTTTCCCCTGATGTTATGCCATCTCAGCCAATCCAGACAGTACAGGGGTGTGCGCGCGCGCGCGTGTGTGTGTGTGTGTGTGCAGAAAATTAGTATTTCACATGAAACAAATCTGAACTCATACTCTTGCAAAATAAGTCCAATGATATTTCCAGTAATGATACTCTAGTAATGATCCTACTTATTCAGCTGAGTTACCCAGAGGCTGAGGTCCAAGACCTCAGAGGCATCCTGAGTCTTTTATTTCTCTCACCGTGACATGTTGTCCATCAACAGCCACCACAAGGGCTCTCTTGAAATATATCCTAAACCCTCTCATTTGTCATTTCGGCCACCCCTTCCATCCTGGTCCATGTCGGCAACAACACAGTGCTTGTGTGAGCTCTCTCTTGGCGTTCTTCCTCCTCTACAGGCTGTACTCTGAAGAGGCACACTGAATGATGTGTGTAAAACACGGATCAGAAAGGATATATTGTTCCTTCTCTGTTATGATGTGCGTACTTCTTTTTGAAGGACAGACATTATATTATAAAAAATGAGATCTGAGGGGCATCTGGGTGGCTCAGCACATTAAGTGTCCGACTTCGGCTCAGGTCATCATCTCACGGTTCGTGGGTTCAAGCCGCATGTCGGGCTCTGTGCTGACAGCTCGGAGCCTGGAGCCTCCTTTGGATTCTCTGTCTCCCTTTCTCTCTACACCTTCCCTGCTTGTTTCTCTCTCTCTCTCTCTCTCTCTCTCTCAAAAATAAATAAACTAAAGAAAATTCATACTGAACATGAATGCAATCACAGAAAAAGTAGCTGACTGTGGGTATATGGATAAAGCCATCACCCAACAAACTGAAGATATCAAGCCAGAGGAACTGAGTGAGGACAAAGTCACTGACATAAATGAGGAAGGCAGTGGTGAAAGAAAAGATGAAGATATCTCAGAAGGGATGCTAGTAAAAACTTTCCATTCAAGGAGCCTTCAAAATTATTTCCTGACATGGGAAGCACAAAGGAAGACTGTTGAAAGCTGATCCAAACTTAGAGGTGAGTAGGACAATTTCCCCAAATATAGAAAAGACACTCACTCCGTACGGTAAGTTATGCCACAAAAAGTAAGGCAAGCACTACTCAATCTATTCTTGTATTTTACAAAGAAATAAAACACTTAATTTTCATGCTGATGCTTTAAATTGCAGTAGATTAAAGAAATACTAGCTTTGCTCTTTTTTTCATTTTCTGATACACGTATAAGTGACAGTAAGAGAGTTTTTAATGCCTTGAACAAAATTTTAAACATCACAGAACAATCGGAGAGTATCCAATTGATTTTTAAGATCACGTTGTACGGTTTCAGCTTGCAGGTCATTTCGACAGTCCCACACTACTGAATAAAGCGAGGACTGCTTGTAATCAATTCATCCCAGAGCAAGCAGAAAAGTGAACAAGAGAATCAAGAAGAATTGCAACAAGGTTTTTAAACAATAGCCAGGTGACAGGTTATAAACCAACTATATCAATAATGTCATTATATGTAAGTATTGTAAACATCTCAATTAAAAGACAGATATTGTCATGTTAAATGTAAAAAACAAGGCCCAATTATATGCTGTTTTTAAGAAACACACTGTAAGTATAAAATATGCTTATAAAGGAAGAAGACAGAAAAATATAGGACGTAAAAACACTCATCAAAAGGAAGCTGGAGTGGCTATATAAATATCAGACAAAGTTGACTTCAGAACAAGAAATATTGCTCAGGATAAAAAGATGCGTCATATCCTGATAAAGGAGTCAATTCACCAAAAAGACAAAACAATCCTAAGTGTATTTGCACCTCACATCAAAGCTTCCATATATACAGAGCAAAAACTAATAGCTTGTGACTTCAAAATTCCTCTCAGGAATACATACTACAAGTAACAAAACATCAGTATGTCTTTGGAAAGCCTGATGGAGAGTATCACTCATGTATCAAAATTGACATTTATGGAACATTCCATCAGACAGCAGAATACACACTGTTTTCAAATGCACATGAAATATTCACCAAAATAGATTATATTTTGTGCCATAAAAAAAGACTTCAACAAATTCAAAATAATTTAAATCATATAAACTGTTATCTGACTATAAGGAATTAAATTATAACAGTTGTCAAAAACAGAAAAATATCTAGAAAAATCCCTCCAAATTTGGACATTGAACACACATTTCCTTTTCTTTTTAATTTTTTAAAAAATGCATTTATTTATTTATTTAATGTTTATTCATTTTTGAGAGAGAGAGAGAGAAAGACAGAGTGCGAGTGGGGCCAGGGGCAGAGAGAGAGGGAGACACAGAATCTGAAGCAGGTTCCAGGCTCTGAGCTTTCAGCACAGAACCCGACATGGGGCTCAAACTCACAAACCATGAGATCATGACCTAAGCCGAAGTCACCGACTGAGCCACCCAGGCACCCCAAACATATATTTCTAGATAACTTATGGGCCAAATAAAAAGTTATAAGGAATATTAGAAAATATTTTCAGTTGAATGAAAATGAAAATAAAATAAAACATTAAAATATGTAGGATGCAGCTAACATAGCACTTAAACAAAAATTTACAGAATTAAGGGTTATATTAGAAAAGAAAAGAGAGATCTCAAATCTCTGATCTCAACTTTCGCCTATGACACTATAAGAAAAACAACAAAGTATATTTATGGCATTCAAGAAGAAAGGAAATAATAGTAGTAGGAGCAGAAATCAATAAATTTAAAAATAATGGAAAGAAAATAAGTAAAACAACAGCTAGTGTTTTAGAAAAAATTAATAAAGTTCATCATCTTTTAGCCCAATAATGAACAAGTTACAGCCCACGGGCAGAATACATCCCACTGTCTGTTTTTGTAAGTAGAAGTTTTACTGGAACACAGCCACACATTTGTTTATTTTCTGTAGCTGTTTTCCACTACAACAAGAAAGTTGAGTGGTTGAGACAGACCAAATGACTGGTATATTCAAAAATATTTACTATATAGCCCATTATACAGAAAGTTTATCCAACCCTGTCCTCCTCTGGTCCGACTGATGAAGAAAACAAAAAAGAATAAATAAATGTTCAATACCAGAAATTTTGAAATAGGAGATTTCATTGTAGAGCCTATAGTCATAAAAAGGGTAACAGAGATATAAAACAAAAAATATTATGCCAACTATTTGACAAATTAGGTGAAATAAATAAATTTCTTGGAAGACATAAACTACCAAAACTCACTCAAAAGCAAGTGGATACCCTGAATAGTTATATAGTTATTGCAGAAATTGAAATTGTAGGTAAAATCTTTCCCCCGCTCAAAAAAAAAAGTCAGACTTAGATGATTTCACTGAGGATTTTTACTCAATATTTAAGGAAGAAATGACACCATTTCTACATAAGCTTTTTTTCAAGAAATAGGAAAGGACAGAACGTTCCCCCACATGTGTTATAAAGCCAGAATTACCCTGAGATCAAAAGAAAAACATTACAAGAAAAGAAAATCCTCAAAGCAATATCCCTCATAATCAGAGGAAAAAAATCCTCAATAAAATATTAGGAAATTGAGTCCAGCAAGATTTGAAAAGGATGATACATGACCAAGGGAGTTGATCCCAAGAATGCAAGTTTGCTTCAACATTAAGAAATCAATCTGTGTAATTTGCCACATAGATAGATTAAAGAAGAAAAATCATACAATACTCTCAATAGATGCAGAAAAATCATTTAACAAAGTTTGATATCCATTCATGACAAATACTCTCAGCAAACTAGGAGTGGAAAGGAACTTCCTCAGGGTAATAACGGTCATCGACAAAAAAACCTACAGCAAATATCACACTTATTAATGAAAGACTGACAGCTTTCCCATTGGACTGAGAAAAACACAAGACTGTCTACTCTCTCCAATCCTGCACAGCATCATTGGATGTCTCATTTTCTGCAATAACGTTGGGGTTCCGCTGTGGTGGGTAGACATATACAGATTTTTTTTAAAGAAAAAAAACTATCTCTATTTGCAGATTAACAATTATCTAAGTAGATGGGGCACCTGGGTGGCTCAGTCAGTTAAGCATTTGACTTCGGCTCAGGTCATGATCTCACTGTTCTGTGCTGACAGCTCTGAGACTGAATCCTGCTTCAGATTCTGTGTCTCCTTCTCTACCCCTACCCCACTCGCACTTGGTCACGCACTTGGCCTCTCTCTCTCTCTCTCTCTCTCTCTCTCAAAAATAAATGAACATTAAAAAAAAACCAATTAGCTAAGTAGAAAATCCCAAAGAATCTACAAATAAGCTTCTAGGAAATCTTCTAGGAAATCAGTGAATTCAGCAGGGTCACAGGATAAAGGGTCAATTGTAAAGATCCATTGTACTTGTACATACTATCAATGAATAGTTAGAAATTAACTTTTAAAGTACTTATAATGATAGCACTAAAAACACAAAATACTCGGGTGCTAATCTAACATAATATATACAAAATCATTATGCTGAAAACCACAAAACACAGAGGGAAGGAATCAACGAAAGCCTAACGAGAGAGATATACTATGTTCACAGATTAAAAGGGATAATATGATTCGAGTCAATTCTTCTGAAATTTATTCACGGATTCAAGTAATTCCAACTGAAATCCTAACAAGACATTTTGTTGAAATGTACAAGCTGTTTTTAAAGTTTACATGGAAAGACAATTATAATAGCCAAACACAATGATGAAGATAAAAAACAAAGTTTGAGGACTCATACTAGTTGATTTCAAGACTTAGTGTAAAGCCTCAATAATCAAGAGAGTGTTTTAGTGAAAAAGCAGACACATGGAACAATTAAACAAGGTAGAGAACCCAGGAATAGACCCAAACACATTTAGTGAACTGATTTTTTGGCAAAGATGTAAAGATAAGCCAATGGAGAAAGAATGGTTTTTTCAACAAATCATGTGGGAACAATTAGACATCCATCGGCAATAAAAATAAGACAAGAAAAACTTTGACCCATTCCTTCACCACATACAAAAATTAACTCAAAAAATGTCGTAATCTAAATATCAAATCTAAAACCAGAAAGCTTCTAGCAGAAAGCATAGGAGCCAATCTTTGTAATCCTAGGTTATATCTGAGATTTCTTAGATATGACACCAAAAGAATAAGCAGTAGAAGAAAAATCACTATTTTGGACTTTATCACAACTATCATCACCTGTTCTTCAAAAGACACTGAAGACAATGAAAAGACAAGCCAACAGACTGAGAAAATACACATTTGTGAAGCACATGTTTGGCAACAGACTTGTATTTATCCAGACTATGTAAATAATTCTCAACACCCAAGAAAACAGCTTATTTTTTTTTTTCAATGAGCCAGAGATTTGAATAGACACATTACTAAAAAAGATGTATGGATGGCAAATAAATACGTGAAAAGATTCTTGACATCATTATGCATCGGAAAACTGCCAGTAAAGCCTAAAATGAAATACCGCTGCACACCTATTAAAAGCCACCGGAGCGTCAGAAGCAAGGAGTTATAACAGCTCACCAACGTTTGTTGAGGATAGACTGAAGTGGGAATGAATAAAAGATTTGTCTTCTCCATTGCAGTTGGACTTGCCGGGGAGGACTTCCGGTGGCTTGGATGTGTAAGGGAAGGTAGAAAAGAGAGCCAAGTGTGGTTCCTAGGTTTTCAGCCATATGGGTCAGAATGACTGTGGTGACTACTAAGACAGGGAAATGGGCTGAAGGAAGATTTGTGGAGAAAATAAAACATTGGAAAGAACTAGAATATCAACACCTCTCATTTTTAAGCCCTGAAAATATACCTACTAGAAAAAGGAATAGAGATAAAGAAAAACGACCGTAGCGCATTATATATGTCTGACTTTTCTCTTGTTACTATAAATACTTAAACAAAAAGATGCATACTTTATATAATTGTCATTAACCCATCAAATAAACAAGTCTATTGCAATCTACCCTGCGCTCAGTACTAGGTTGGAACCATGAAGGACACAAAAATTAAAAGTTCTGATCGCTGCTCTCAAGTAGCTTTTGACCTAATTTAAGGGATACATTGGAAATACATAAGTAGAAAAACAAAAATAAAAAAATAAAACTGACAAAAATAATAAGACATTGAGCATGACATTAACAATGTCCTATGGCTGTGCATGCACATTGTCAAATGGGGTGGGGGGGGGGCAGACACAGAGCTGACTTCAGAGGACAGGCTATCCCTGTGTGCTCCAGTAGTCTGGAAAGTTCTTTTGGTGGAAGAATTTGATCTCCATGCAAAATAATAGAGAGGATGTTTCTTATCAAGATACATAATCTACAACACAATGCAATTCTCCCTTTGTCTCAAGTGGAAAATTTATCATTTTTAAAAAAATTTTTTAATGTTTATTTTTGAGAGAGAGAGAGAGAGAGAGAGAGCGAGAGCTCCAGTGGGGGAGGGGCAGAGAGAGAGAGAGGTGGGGGGAGACACAGAATCCGAAGCAAGCTCCAGGTTCTGAGCTGTCTGCACAGAGCCTGATGCAAGGCTAGAACCCACGAGCTGTGAGATCATGACCTGAGCTGAAGTCGGACGCTCAACCGACTAAGCCACCCAGGCGCCCCCCCCCCCACCCTTTTTTTAAATTTTTATGAAAAATTATCTTTTTTTAAAGAAACAGGACTGGAAGTAGGAAAATAAATTTTGTAAAATCAGTAAAGGGCCTCTAAACAATTCTTTATAGAATTTTCCAGCCATAGACTCTGTCATTGAAAGTCCAAAACTGAATATGGACCCAGCCACACTTTCTTCCCTCCTGGAAGCCTCTTTATGGCCAGAGGTAAGAATTCAACACTGTCTTTGATCCTCTGATTGTAAAGTCCTCAAAGAGCATGTAAAATGAATGACTGGCCTTATGTTAACAGACCATACCTTCTGTGCCAAGATCCTTGTCTGGGATGAGTAACTTTTGGCCTATCAGCCAGGCTAGACAAAGATCAAAGTTATGTTCACCCCGGAACCCTTTTCATACAAAAATATTTTGGAAAGCAGTAGCACTAAGCTACACGTAACTGATACAGCTTACCTGTGGTATCATTTATTTTTAACTCGCCCAAAGCAAATAGAAAAGGCTTTCTAGACTAGAGGTACCTGTTTGCAAACAATAGCCTGCTGTGATTGTCTGGCCTTAAATAGACATCCATGTGACCACCTTCTAGTTAAAGGTAGTCCATACGTTCTAAAGCACCAGTTCTCCTGGGAAAGTGATTGAGGCTAGCGCTTCCCAGTCAGGACTCAGAGATTTTGGATAGTGCTTTCCAAGGCCAAATGAGAGTAAAGTGAAGGACATAGCTCAACCTATTTGTGACACCAAGTTTCACAGTGAGTTTTGGTCACCGTGTTGATGACATTGGTAGTGAATTAATTTTATAGTGAAAAAGAACACGGTTGTATGAAATAACAATAATTAGGGAATACCATCGAGTCTTAGGCCCCTTCACAATGGGAGAGTTCTTTTCATCTCAGAGGAGTCCAGCAGTTACTCTGTGTGACAAAATATAGGGTGGGAGATATATATGTCGCCTCATATTCTGCCTCAGCACAGCTGATTTCCAAAAGGGAAAAATGACAGAAAAAGGAATCAGGAGTTAGGGAAAAGAAAAAGTAGAGGAGAAAGAGAGAACAATTTCAAAACCATATAAGGTGAAAGAGAAGTCATTGCTTGCAGGAAGAATGGCAGATGACAACCAAACCTTCTGAGAAACAGAAGGAATCTCAACTCAGTCCACCACACGGACTTGGGAGCCTGCACACGGCTATGAAGATATTCAGACAGGCTAAAGAAATAGAAATCTATTCTTAATAAGGGGTGACTGAGGTGAATATCCAAGTCCTGCCAAGTCAACTCTAGACTGGATCCAACTTGCTCCTTCCTTGACATTGTTCATGCCTCAGTTCCTGAGAGTTCCCCAGGACTTGGAAAACAGAGAAAGGAGAAGGTGTTAGCAGAAGTCACATGGCGAATGAGCCCCCCTCACACACACCAGCCTGTGAGGAAGCCTGAAGGAGGCACTGCACAAGTTGGGTGACCGAGCGTGGGATAGGGCAGGAGAAGGCTCCACAATAAAGCCGTGTAGTGTTTACTTTCTTCATTTTCTGTATATTATCATGTTTTGACCTCCTAAAACCCTTTCTGGCTAGGGAGATACTGCCCCCATTTAATGCCAGCCAGTTCTCTCTCTCTCTCTCTCTCTCTCTCTCTCCCTCTCTCTCTCTCTCTCTCTTTAAAGTTTATTTATTTTGAGATAGAGAGAGCAGGGCAGGGGCAGAAAGAGAGAATCCCAAGCAGGCTCCACACTGTCAGAGCAGAGCCTGAAGTGGGGCTCAAACCCAAGAACCCTGAGGTCTTGACCTGAGCTGAAGTCAAAGGTTGGGAAACTTAACCAACTGAACCACCCAGGCGCCCAGCCAGCCAATTCTTTTGATAGCAAAGGACTCGGCTGGGAGCATGCGTTTGATATGCAACCTAACCAGACCAAGCCAGACCTCCTCCATCTGCTCCATACACCCCAGGAGGCAATATTTCCGTACCCGGATCATCCCAGGACCAGGTACCAGGCAACTAGAAGCCACCCCCATAGGTTAGAGGCCACCAAATTTATCCAAAGTAACCACTCCCGAACTGTTTCCCTTGCCCTGCTTTTTCTTTCCCTTAGAAACCTTAAAAAGGGCTCAGTCCTGTATGCATTCTGCCTCCTGACCACCCAGAAGTTTCCCATGTAGCCCTGTCCCTGAGTCCCGTGAGTGTAATATACTTCTGCTTTCCTGAGTCTCTCCAATGCCCCCTCTTTGCAGCGCCACCTGACTGTCCATCCCATAAATGAACACAGAGCAGATTGCCGGAACTGGTGAAGGGTGCTGGGGTCTATACTTGCTGCTGAAAGAGAGCAAGCGAGACCCTCTTTGTTCCTCTAATTCTCAGCAAGGCTTCCCTTCCCTATCCCTCAGTAGCGCAGAACCTTGAAGGATGCCTTCCAGCAACAGTCAGGAAATAGTTTCTCTGATCCATATTCCTTCCTCACCTCATCTCCAAAATATGCCAGAGTACAGAAAGGCAAATGACCAAAACAGTATGTTCCTTCAGATGTATCACTCCCCGAAATATTCACTTGTTTGTGACTGACCCACCCACTGTCTGCCTCCTGCCCACAGAATGAGAAAGCATGAGATCAAAGACACTGAGCATCTCATTTACTCCTGTTTTCCCAGTGGCTCATGCAGGGCCCAGCATAAGTTGGTGCTCAATAAGTACTTGTTCAGCAAATGAATGAAGGAAAAATAATGAAATGTATAGTCTATTAAATAAATAGATTACTCATTTAAGCTGACTCTACATTAAACTGTTTCATTTCCATATATTGGTTTAGCTATTTCTACCAATTATTTTCTTTACAAATTTCTACTAGAAAGAAGGAAGAGGGAAGGAAGGAAGGAAGGAAGGAAGGAAGGAAGGAAGGAAGGAAAGAAGGAAGGGAGAGAGGAAGGAAGGAAGGAAGGAAGGAAGGAAGGAAGGAAGGGAAGGAAGGGAGGAAAGGAAGGAAAGGAAGGAAGGGAAGGAAAGAAGGAAAGGAAGGGAAGGAAGGAAGGGAGGAAGGAAGGAAGGAAGGGAAGGAAGGAAGGAAGGGAAGGAAGGAAGGAGGGAAGGAGGGAAGTAAAGGAGGAAGGGAGCAAGGAGGGAGGGAAGGAAGGAAGGGAAGGAAGGAAGGGAAGGAAGGAAGGAAGGAAGGAAGGAAGGAAGGAAGGAAGGGAAGGAAGGAGGGAAGGAAGGAAAGGAAGGAAGGAGGGAAGGGAGGAAGGAAGGGAGGGAAGGAAGGAAGGAAAGGAAGGAAGGAAGGGAAGGAAGGGAAGGAAGGGAAGGAAGGAAGGAAGGAAGGAGAGAGGGATGGAGGAGAGGAGAGTAAAGGGGAGGGGAGGGATGAGGGGAAGGAAGAAGGAAGACAAAGGAAAACACTGCAAGCATTGTTGTGTATCATTGTCACTATTTGGACTAATTGTCAATAAACTGAAAAACAAGCTGAGATTTTTGTGGCCAAAGAACAGACTAGTTTATGCCCCAATGCAGAAGAAGCCTTTCTGAATTCTTCCTGATAGTGCCACTTCCAACAGCTGGCTTCTATAAATAAAGCCACTTCTCTGTCTCTCCAGACCAAGCTCCCATGACACCAAACCTTGCATACTTCTCAGATGTTCCAGCCTTGTCCCAACACAGTGCCTTTGCGCATGCTGTGCTTACTATTTGAAGCACCCATCTCCATTTCCCAGGTGGCAAACATGAAAAATGTCGCAAAAGGTTAATGAGACTTTTCTGGTCCTCTTCCCAGCTCTCTCTACACCTTTTTGGATCTGTCTTGTGTCTAGCCTTTATGACACAATATGACAGCATTAGTTTACCCCTCAGACTCTCCCACTAGAATATGAGTGCCAGGAATCTGAGAAAACTTGGGTTTGCATCCATCATAGTACCTAGCACAGAAGAAACTGCATACAAATACTGAAGGATGGAAGTGTGGGAGACAGAGACAGAGAGACAGGGGCTGAGGGTAAGGGGGGGGCAGTGGGAAGGAAGAAGAGAGGACTTTTCATTCTATAAAGAGACACAAAATCTCCCTCTTTATGTTGTCATTGTTAAACCAGTCCTCCGTCACCAATAGAACTTCAGATTGTGTTTCCAAAAGTTGAAATTTCATTTAAGAAAGAGACCGGCAGTGTTCTACCCTCTTAGACAAACTTAAACCATTTTAGATACAAACCCATTTTTCCGCACAAATGGGTGACATATTGTAAATCCCTATCGCTTTCAAGCCTTATTCTTTCTTTCTTTTTTTAATTTTTTTAACGTTTATTTATTTTTGAGACAGAGAGAGACAGAGCATGAACAGGGGAGGGTCAGAGAGAGAGGGAGACACAGAATCTGAAACAGGCTCCAGGCTCTGAGCCGTCAGCACAGAGCGCGATGCGGGGCTTGAACTCACGGACTGCGAGATCGTGACCTGAGCCGAAGTCGTTCGCTCAACTGACTGAGCCACCCAGGTGCGCCCCCAAGCCTTATTCTTTCAAATAGCCTTTTTGAAGTTTGCTGATTCATGGTGCCAAGGTCATCCTTTCCATTCTATGCTGAACCTTATAATAACTCTCTTCCCTACCAACCAGTGTAAGGGCCCTCCTCCCCTGCTGACCACAGAGCAGGTCTTGGAGGGGGTGCCAGGTGATTTTCAAGCACAAAAGAAAGCATGTGATTCTGATACGAAAAAAAAAACGGTGTTGAGGTACCCCGGGCTCAGAGCTGCCAAACAGCCCCTTGTTCCCCTCCCGGAGATGCATTGCTTACAAACAACAGGCCTTGTTTAAAATTTTGAGTCTATGGTCTTTCTCCACAAAGACTGTGTAAAACTCTAGATAACTCGGGGTTCATACAGCTTCTGGAGAGAATTGATGATCTAACACCATACTGCTGTCAACTTTCTCCCAAGAGAAATATCTGTATGTCAATATCTATAATGCCCAGGATTCAGCTTCCCTATCCAATTTCAAAATTCAGGATTTCCTTTTTGCCTCTCTTTAATCTTCTGATTGCCAAGAATCCTCAAAGATTAGAGTTAGTGATTCTGAGATTACATTTGCCAAGTTCCTTTAGCACCTTGGGATGGAATTCATCTAGGCTGAGGATTTAAACTTCTTTAAACAGGTAAACATTTTCTCCCTACTTCCTTATATATCTTGAGTAGTCTGTGTCATTTTTACAGTTTTTTCCTGTTCTCACCATTTTAAAGCCTAGTTCAGTTGCTAAAGAACTCACAGTGGAGTAAATTATGAATACCTCTCTTCCCCCCCTCACCTGTTAAAATCATATCACCATCGAAGGAACAGGCTAAAGCCTCTTGCTATAAACAAAGCTTAAAGGGCCATTTGTGTTGTGTTCAGTGCTTTGTATGTCCCGCCCTAGTCTACGATTTTGTCTCTACGACATAAGAACTAGGAGTCTATGCTTCTAACTCGCATTTTTCCTTTGCAACCTTTATTCCTTTAAAAACCTGTGCTTAGCATAATACCCTCCAGTTCCATTCACATTGTTGCAAATGGCAAGATTTCATTCATTTTCATCACTGAGCAGTATTCCATTGGGCGGGGGAAATGGGTGATGGGCATTGAGGAGGGCACTTGTTGGGATGAGCACTGGGTGTTGTATGTAAGTGATGAAACATGGGCATCTATTCCCGAAGCCAAGACTACACTGTATACACTGTATGTTAGCCAACTTGACAATAAATTATTAAAAAAATAAATAGAATAAATTTAAATTAAATTTAAAAAATAATAAAAATAAATTAAAACCTGTGCTTATCAGAAATGTAATCTGTGTGTCATAAAATGGTAGAGAGAGAGTCACATGGAAATATTTTTGGTAAATAGGTAATCAAGTAAATAGTATGGTGGCAGATAATATAAGCATGGGTGACAATATCAAAAAAGGGCAAGGTGGTGCCCCTCCATGATGTAAGTCTCCTTTCCAGCTCCATCTTATCCGGAAGAAATTTCTAGGACAAGGGTTAAGACCTCCTGCACCTTCAGGCAACTCACCGAACCAGTTGGGCTTGAAAAATGCCATTTATCTTTTCAAAGAGAGAGGACATATAAAACTATAGCTCAACAAAAACTCAAGCACCGACTGCACAGGCTAAGGAAATTATAGAGGCAATTTTCTCACATTTCCTAATTCACTTTTCTTTGCTAAAAGTCTTGATTAAGTTCTTATTGAGACTCTCCATCTCTTGTCTTTTTCTGGTTTAACATCTATCAGGGGCTCCCCAACACTGACATCCACTTTTTCTGCAAGGACATGCATTTTCCAGCCCCCTGAAAAGTTCACCCGTGTCTCATTTCCGTGACTCTGCACAAGCTGGTCTTTGTTGCTAGCATGACCTTAACCCTCCTTGACTTCTTACTAAATATCTCTTCATCCTTAAAGACACATTGAGGTCTCCCCTCCTCCGGCAAGATCTTTTTCCTCCTCTTCTCACCTTAATTTTCTCTTCCCCATCACATCAGTTCCTCAGTATTTATGACTGTACCTAACAACATGCATTTTTCCTCGTGATCAAAGAAAACCATGCTTTTTTTCCCAATGTATGCGGTTCATCAAGGAACTCTGTGATGCTCTTTATTCAAGTCTGCTTACAGGAAGGCATACTGATGACATTACCTCTTAAATTCTCCACTTCTCCTCTTGAAATTAATCATGGCTTCCAGCGATAGAAAAGTCAACTACGCCCTCTGTATTGTATTGCCTAATAATTTGCCTTTCTGTTTCCATGAGTAGAATGTACACCACTTGAGGGCCAGGACATTGGCGCATTCATGATATCACCTGTCCTCTGTCTTCAGCTTTGTTTCCTGGTTTTCTGACTGAGGTTCCCCCTTCGCTATTCTCCTCCCTCACCTCATGCCTTTGTGTGACTATCTCTTATATATGAAAATGGTCTATTCCATCCCTCTTTGGCAAATTCATATCTTTCGAAGCCCAAGGAGACTACACCAAATGTTCCTTGGCCCCTATCACATCCTGTGCTTAACTTCCTAGGAGATCCCCACCCCCCTGCCCTGTCACATTGTGTTGTCATTACTTATGGATCGTGTCGCCTCAAGTTTGTAAGCTCCTGGGGGACAAGAGCTGTGTGTTCATTTTTTCATTATGGCCATGGGACCTATCATCAAGCCTGGCATAGAACAAGCCATGGTGAATGCTTATCAACAGGACTGGTTAGTTTCACTCCCCTCCCCCCGTCTGGCTCTCCCTCTACCTCCAGCTCTGATTCTCAGTGAGCTGTGGGGGGTGTCTCTCCTTCCCAGTCTTGTCTTTCCTCTCGACACAGGGTTGTTTCAGCAAATCCTCTTGGTCACAGAAGAGCCATGCATGGTGGAAATGGATCTGTCCAACTGAACACAGCACTCAGTGTTACTTGCTTGACCTCAACAATGAGCAGTCCTTAATGTGGATTTCCTTCCTCTGAGTCACCAGAGATGAGAAACCTTTCTCCTAGAATCTTTTGTTCTCATTGTGTCTCGCACCAAGTGCTCTTTCTTTGGTTTCCTAACTCCAGCGTCTCCCACAAGAGACCCCTGCGTCCTGTCCCAGGGCCTCATGGCTCAGGTGCCCTCATATTCCAGAGACACCGATTCTTTGTAGATAGCAGTGGTTGCCAACCAGAGCATTGGCTTTCAGATGGACCGCAGGGCCTTTGACCATAGGAGGGGTGGGGAGGAGGGTGCTCCTGCTGGACACACATGCTAATTGTGAGGAAAGCTTTTTTTTTTTTTTTACCTTAAAGCATTAGTCATCTAACAATTATTACTAGATTAATCATCCCATTTTGGGATACCCTAGCCCTCTTAATGCTTTATCAAAAAGATAATCATGGAGGAGCGCCTGGTGGCTCAGTTGGTTAAGCGTTGATTCTTGATTTTGGCTCAGGTCATGATCTTACGGTTTGTGAGTTCAAGCCCCATGTCAGGCTCTGCACTGACAATGTGGAACCTGCTTGGGATTCTCTCTCTCCTCTCTCTGCTCCTCACCTATTCTCTTTCTCTCTCTCTCTCTCAAAATAAAGTTTAAAAAAAAAGGATAATCATGGAAATTCAAGATGCTGAAAGTTAACAGCAGAAAATTCTGTTTTTTGTGCCCCCACCCCCTGCCCATCTATGTCTCCTTTACATCTCTTTCAGGCCTGAAGATGCCAAGGTTCAGAACCAGCCCTCAGGTTTTCTGCCCCTAAATTAAGAGTTTTCAATGTCTTTTAATCATAAATATTTTTATCTAAAAAAATCAAACGCAGATTCACCATATATGTTTAAAAAGGCTTATTTGTTCAACACTGATGTATTTTAAACTTTGTATAACAGCCATTACTGCTTAAAAATTAAATCAATGAAGGGCGCCTGGGTGGCTCAGTCAGTTATGCGTCTGACTTCAGCTCGGGTCATGATCTCATGGTTCACGAGTTTGAGCCCTGTGTCAGACTCTGTGTAGACAGCTCAGAGCCTGGAGCCTGCTTCAGATTCCGTGTCTCCCTCTCTCTCTGTCCCTCCCTGTTTCACTCTCTCTCTCTCTCTCAAAAATAAAATAAACATTAAAAAAAATTAATAAAAACTAAACCAATGAGAACAATAAGGCAAGCTTCAAGACTTTAAAATGTTTATCACATAAGTTTTGGGGTGGGGAGGTGTTGGATGTTACATCAAACCTAGCATTCAATTTATGTCTGCATTTTGTTTCAGCTGCATGGTGCCTGGATAATCCTGATCCTCATAGATAAATTGTTGCATATAGTAACAGTTGTGCTTTTTATGTTTTTAAACTGTTTTTCCCCAGTGTTAAGTGTGCTTGGACATTTTGTTTCAGAGCTGAATCCCATACAACATCACCCAAAGCTACCAAGAAGCATTAGAACTGTTTACACCGTAATAGTTTCACTATGGGATGTGTGATTGAATTTGCTTGTGCTAGTTTCCATGATTGGAAATTTAGAAGAAAAGGATAAATTCATGGCACCTGTACAAAAAGACCAACTATGGGGGTGCCTGGGTGGCTCAGTAGGTTAAGTGTCCGACTTCGGCGCAGGTCATGATCTCACGGTCTGTGAGTTCGAGCCCTGCATCGGGCTGTGAGCTGACAGCTCAGAGCCTGGGGCCTGCTTCGGATTCTCTGTCTCCCTCTCTCTCTACCCCTCCCCCACTCATGCTTTATCTATCCCCCTCCCTCAAAAATAAATGAACATTAAAAAAAAAAATTAAAAAGACCAACTATATATCCAGAAGCAGAAAAAGCTTAAAGTAATAGTTACACAAAATGAATTGTAGGGGCGCCTGGGTGGCTCAGTCAGTTAAGCGTCCAGCTTCAGCTCAGGTCATGATCTCACAGTGTGTATGTTTGAGCCCCACGTTGGGCTCTGTGCTGACAGCTCAGAGCCTGGAGCCTGCTTCAGATTCTGCAACTCCCTCTCTCTCTGTCCCTCCTCCACTCATACTCTGTCTCTCTGTCTCTCTCTGTCTCTCTATCTCTGTCTCTCTCTCACAAAAATAAACAATAAAAAAAAAAACTTTTTTTAAAATGTACTGAAAACAGGAGCGCCTGGGTGGCTCAGTCTGTTGAGTGTCCGACTTCAGCTCAGGTCACGATCTCGCGGTCCGTGAGTTCGAGCCCCGCGTCGGGCTCTGGGCTGATGGCCCAGAGCCTGGAGCCTGCTTCCGATTCTGTGTCTCCCTCTCTCTCTGCCCCTCCCCCGTTCATGCTCTGTCTCTCTCTGTCTCAAAAATAAATAAACGTTAAAAAAAAAAAAAGTACTGAAAACATAGTAAAGCATAAGCATGATGTAATATGCTGAAATTTATGTGTAGAATTTATTTGATGGTTTGTTTTTAATTTTTTATTTGAGTTTTAATATTTTTCTAAACAATTAATAACATATTAAAGTATTTAAAATATAAAATATTTTTCTAAAAAATTAACAAGTATTTGTATAAGTCTTGCACATGTTTTCCTGTTGCTTGAAGACCATTTAGCAAATATATTTCTGTCATGTCTATCGCCTCCGTGTAGGGGCCAAAAGAATTTCTGTGTCTAGAACTGACCTCATCTGTCCTTCAATCCTGCTGAACATCACCTGTTGATATCTGGTGAATATCTCCTATAAAATGGATAAAACCTCCTTATCTTTCCCCTAAAATAAACTCCTCAGCTGTTTTGACAGGGCTTGGTGCCTCTTTCTGCCTTTCATTTATAATGCTTATTATCTGGAACCGAAATTTTGACAATTAATTAATTTCTGTGATACTGATTCCATAAGTAATTTACATTTGTAAGTTTTATCTCTGAACCACTTTGTATAATGTGAGGGCAGGGATTCCAGCCCACACTCTCCTAGTTCCCTAGCCACAGTAGCAAAGCTAAATGCAGAGAAGGCATTTGATATATTTTGTGAATTAGAATTGGGTAAAACAAGATCTTACAGCTGATTCATGATCCTTATTCCCAGTATGCATGGATTATAGTTTCTAATATTAAAGGCACCATTGTAATAACAGCAACTCCTCACTTAAATCTCGTCTTTTTACTCAGCTCATAGTATTTCCCTGATTTCATAATCTTTTCCTTCAAAGGTTATCCCTGAGATGAGGGAAAAGAACCTCCTGATATACTACGGGCTAGAAAAATCTAACAGCTACTACCTCAGGCTGATTTTCAACCTTTGTGGTAAAGAAAGCCCTTCATTTTGTAATGCTAATGGAAATGAGGTAATAGACAAAGATCCCTTATAGCTCAAAAAGAATAATATTCTCAAATATTCATCCCTCTCACAAAGTCCCGTCAGGGCTGCCTGTGGGGACCCACTGACATCCAAGGCTCCTTCCAACTCAAAAGGAAAAGGAACATGCTTCCAAATTTGCATCCTCAATAAGCCAGGATTAATGCCTTGAATCTGGGTGATTCAATAACTTTATGCCCTTGGGCAAAGCTCTTAGTCAGAATGGGTTTCTGTTTCTTATCTGTGTTTTGAAGTGAAAGCTAAAATAAATAGTGCCCGGTTTTGCCAAATGAAAGGTAGTTGAACCCAGAAAACCCCAAACAGGTAAACTGTTGTTTCCCAAGGCTATACTGGGAAAAAAGCAAATAAGAGTTATCAATTATTATGCTCTTACTGTGTACCAGGTTAATGCACATATATTTCTAGTTAATGCCTACAAATATCCTACCATTGAAGTTAATCAACATGCACATTTTTCTCATAAGGAAAGTAATCCTTCCTCCTACAGGGGATATTGGTAATAGAGGCCAGGGTCTGGATTTAGCTTCCATATCTGTGCAACTCCAAGGTGTGCTTTCTCTAGCTCTCTGGAATGCTGCATGCTCTACAAGGCCTCATTCATGGAGAAGCTCTACCCTTCAAGCACAACCATGCTCTAGTTAACAGACTGAAGGGTTAAAGACAGCCAAAGTGTCAAAGTGCCCAAGTCTGTGGGTCAGGGGAGCCCTGGGTCTCTCAGACCCAAGAGAAGAGAGTTTGCAGGTTAAGATGGGCTTTGAGGGGGATGGATAGAAATGTGAAGTGTCTCCCTCATGCACTTTTCGATGCTTAGCTGGAAACACGGTGTTCTATTCACAAGAGTTTCAACTAATTCTAAAATAATTTTGCACATAGGCTTCACTAAGATTAGTGTCAAGGCATAAAAAGGGTGGGGCCTCTTGCAAGGTGAAGGAAGGACAGATGGCCACATCCTAGCATTTACACGGCTGTCGTGCTTTATTAACTGTTTGCGTTTCCTTGCAAAATGGCCATGCATTTGGTATTTTAAAATACAGGCTCTTTTAATCTTCTGCTGTTTCATTTCATATGCATTTTAATGGATGTGTTTAACTTGATTCTTGCCTCCTAATGTGAATTAATCCCAGAGGGCACACATTTTATTGAAAAGGGAAAATAATAAAATAAAATGACTGAGTGAAAAGTTAAGCTATTCCTGTTCTAGACGACTTGGTAAGAACCGGCTCACTGAGAAAATCATCTTCACTGGGCATCAGTGCATGAGGCCTCAGTGGGGCATCTACACCAATAAAAAGAATGAGACGGAAATGTCGATTGTGTATGCAAACATTTCAGGTGATTTCATGAGATTAAAAAACTAAAAAGTAAAAAAACAAAAAAAAAACAAAAAAAAAAACCCACCACAAGTCCTAGTTGGGAAAAGCCTCCATGGTTTCCAGTGAAGCTGAAATTGGAAATGAACAGCATCCTCCATCGACTTAGATAATTGAGAAAAAATATTTATTATAGGTCTTGATATGGATCTAGGGATCACAGATAATACAAACTCTTCTTTCAGATTGATTAAAATTCTCTTCTGAGGTCCTCGGCAACCAAGTAAACAGAGACAAATAAAATGTTAGAGGTTGGGGGAAAAAAACAGAGGCAATAAAGATTTACGAACAAATAAATCACAGAGTATCTGCCTAGAAAAGAAAGAATTGAAAGGAATGTGGTGGACACCACTAATGCTCATCAAATTCTCATTAAATATCAAACAAGTGCTGTTCATTTCCTGGTAGGAAAATGCAGCTGGTCAGTGGGATATGAGTGCCAAGCACCTTCCAAATGACCTTCCATCTCGTACCTTCAGCCCTCACTTCGCAATGAAGGTCTTAAAGACCACACGTTCAAAATGGCATCACTTCAGGGCACCTGGGTGGCTCAGTTGGTTGAATGTCCAACTTTGGTTCAGGTTATGATCTTGTGGTTCATGGGTTCAAGCCACACATCGGGCTCTGTGCTGACAGCTCAGAGCCTGGAGCCTGTTTTGGACTCTGTGTCTCCCTCTCTCTCTGCTCCTTCCCCACTCATTCTCCCCCCCTCCCCCATCTCTCTCTCTCTCTCTCTCTCTCTCTCTCTCTCTCTCACACACACACACACAAATAAGTAAACATTTAAAAAATTTAAAAACAAAATGGTACCTCTCCAAGATGGAGGACGGTTACTCAATGTATAATAAACTTTGATTGTGGCAAGAAATTAACCTTTCCTGTGTTAAGCCACTGAGATTTTGGGATTTATCCATTGCCACAAAGAGGATTAGTTTACTTGGATTAATACAGAATCACTCAAGCCTTTAGATACTCTGAAGTTACAGGGTAAGAATCAGCATGGATATTGGTTTTCTGTTGTCATTAAAGAGGAACAAGGCAAGACAGAGAAGGTATGACTGAGATGAGATATAAGGAGGAACAAATTGGATTTTAATAGTTCTGAGACATAGACATGATCTACCAGTAGACAATTCTGGAATTGTTCTTGTAAGGACAATTAGCAAAAGATCAGTAAATCTATTGATAATAATATTACATGGAATAATATAGCATGGAATTGTATATATCCAAACATTTTCTCATGGTAGCTTAAATGAAGTTCTTCTGGGAGCCTGGAGGTGACCAGATAGTGTCTGGAGATTGGTTTCTACCTCATAATTTTAGAATGGAAACACGCTCCATCCTGGTGCCTCCAGCATTTGACCAGCAAGAGACTTCTCTCCATCCCGTCTTTGACAAAAAAAAAAAAAAAAAAAAAAAGCAACATCCACAGCTGAAAATGACCCAAACACACCAAAGAATGCCTGGATAATGGCGCTGGTTTATCTCATAGCATTTTGTGTCTGCCCCTCAGGCAAGTAATTCATCATCACAATCTCACCAGTGAATCACAGGGCTCACACACTGTTACAAATCCTGCCTTTCAGCATGCCCAGAATGAACCATTACGCTTCAACCCAGTATGAAATAATCCCAGTGAAACCAGCTGACCTGTCAGAGGGTGCCTAGATAACACAGAAAGACACAGCACTTAATGCAGTGGGGAATCTGTCAAAAACCATAAAGATTGGTGTAAAAACAAGCCGCACGTTATTGATCTGGTATATTACAGTTGCTTTGAAAATAACTGGATCTCACTTTTGCCCTTTAATTTCTCCATCTTAATCACATTCTGTCAAGACCCGGACATGCATATTATGCATAAAAAGGTCAATAATACCCTTGTGTGCTGCCTGACCCAACACTGAAATGTGTCGTGGACATTGGCACACAGGCATACAAAATCACAGGCCTCTGTGAGCTAGACCAGCCAGAAAAATAGAGCTTGATGAGACATGAGCCTGTAAGACAAATTTACAGTCCGAGGCATGAAAAAAAGATGTCTGTAAGAATATACAAATTTCGAGTAACCTCTCCTTCCCTTAACTGAGACTCTAGATCCAAACAATGGGATGCTCTCCTAGAAAACTTGGACCAATTTCTGGACAGCCCTGTCAAAGGCTGATGACCAAACTTTGACCTAGTTGTAAACGTTGCTTCTACCTTTATGGGGGTTGATAATATTCTTGTGCTCATTTTTCTTGAGTCCCTGTATCTTTAGATTTGTTGGTCTTCAGCTGAAGCCAATGAAACATTAGGAGTTTTGACACCACCCGCGCCCCCCCCCCCCCACCATGCTACATGCAACAAGGTAGCTCCTAACCACTTGCTGATTCTTATACACTCATTTGGGGCTTACTTCTGACACTTTTCTTGGGGGAAAAATTGGTAATTATCCTCTCTCCAGGGATTCAACACCAAAATTGTTTCTTAATGTCCCTCAGGGCCACTCTGTGAGCCTCACTTAAATATCATCCCTTTGCTTTTCTTTCTCTACTGCCTTTATCTCCCTCTCTCTCTCTCTCCCTCTCTCTCTCTCTCTCTCTCTCTCTCCACACACACACACACACACACACACACACACACACACACACACACACACAATATGTTTATTACACAAACAGTATATCTCCTAAAACTTTCCTCTTCTTACAGATTTCATAAGCTTCTCTGATTGGTCTTCCCAGCTCATGTTATATCTGTTCTTTCATTAGTCAACATCCATTATTGATGTGAAAATAAGAAAAGACCAACCAAATGGGAAAAGCAAAACCTATTCCCGAGCTTGCTCTTGCAAGGGACTCAGCCACCGTCACTTGTGTTTTGCCGGAGACTTAAAAGCAGGCAGAGGACTAGGAAGACTTTATAGCAGAAAGAGGAAGGCTTCAGGTGTGCCCTGATTGGAGGCTTTTGGCATGGAAGGGGGCTGACTCGAAGAGGGGCATCCTGCGTGATTGGCTGTGGGTGCATTTTTGGCTTTCTCTGTTTGATCCTAAATTGGAAGTGAGGACCGAAATTAGAGGCCCTGTCAGTTATTAATGAATTCCAGGCTCTTTGGGGTCGATCATTACAGAAGTGATTTAGCTTCCTAGATTGTCACTAGAGATAGCAACCTGGCTTCCTACAAGTGTAACTTCTGGCAAGCAGGCTGGCTTCCTGGATTATTTAGTGAAGATAAGGGCCTGGTTTCCTGGACAGGTTACCGCAAGTTCTGAGTTAGAGTTCTACTTTTATACAGGATGTGGCCATCATCTGTATCATCCACTTCTCAGTGCCTACCTACCACGAGTGAAATATTGTTCAAGGTACAGGTTGTGAAGATGTAACCAAAACAGTCTTTGCTCTCTTGGAGCTTATGTCCCAATTGGAGAGATGGAAATTGCTGTGTGATACGTCCGGTTGTGGTAAGAGCTATGGAAACCAAAGCAGGATTGGGTAATAGTGAAAGATAAAGTAGCTCCTATTTTAGAGAGACTGGCCAGAGAAGGCCTCTTTGAGTAGATGATATCTGAGTGTTCATTCTCCTCTGTGGCTTGTGATCCTTTCTTCCCCAGAATACATCGATGTTGCTTGTAAACTCCAGAGAACCTCTCATTCTTAGGCTCAAACCTGCAGCATGTCAGAGACGTGTGATGTCAGGGAAAGACCGTAGGAAAAGGGTCCACAGGCAGCTCCATCACAGATGCACTGTGTGACATTTGACAAATAACACTTCCTTTGAGCCTTAGTTTATCTTTAAAAACTTTTTTTAATGTGTATTTATTTTGAGAGAGAGAGAGAGAGAGAGAGAGAAGGCATGTGCATACAAGCAGGGGAGGGGTAGAGAGAGAGGTGGAGAGAGGATCTGAAGCAGATTTTTTTCACTGACAGGAACAAGCCCAACGGGGGACTCAAACTCACGAACTGTGAGATCGTGACCTGAGCTGAAGTCGTGCGCCCAACGGACAGAGCTGCCCAGATGTTCCTCTTAATCTTTAAAACAGAAATAATAATACCCACCTCAGAGATTTGTTGTAAGAATAGAAACAAAATATATCAATAACACATGTGGCATTCAGTAGAGAAACTTATTAGTCTTGGCATGATCCACTTGGCATGCCTGAGATACTGTGATCACTTCTGAGTTAGGAACATGTTGCAAAGCCTTCATAATCCAAATGCAATATTTAGTACAGGTCCCGTCACGTATCTCTTTTATTAATTACAAAATAAACAGATGCCCGTCTTTTGTCAATGAAGAGACCACATGAGCAGAATTATAGATGAACAACGTGGGGGTTAGGGGCTCTGACACCCTGCACAGGCAAAAATCCATACCCTGGGGCGCCTGGGCGCCTCAGTCAGCTGCGTGCCTGACTTTGGCTCAGGTCATGATCTCACAGTTCACGAGTTCGAGCCCTGCATCGGCTTGTTGCTCTCAGAGCAGAGCCTGTTTTGGATCCTGTGTCCCCCTCTTTCTGCTCCCCCTCTCAAAACTGTATAAACATTTAACAAAATCCACATATGACTTTGACTCCTCCAAAACTTAACTACTAAAAACCTACTATTGACCAAAAGTCTTGATAATATAAACAATTAACAATATTGTGTATGTTATGTGTATTATATACTGCATTCTTCAATAAAATAAGCTAGAGAAAAGAAAATGTTATTAAGAAAATCATGAGGATGAAAATATATATTTATAGGACTATACTGTATTTATGGGAAAAAATCCGTGTGTAAGTGAACCCACTCAGTTAAAACCTATATTGTTCAAGGGTCAACTGTATTGCCCTCGGGGAGAAAAAGAATAAGGTGGCTGGCCAGAGCCTTTACCAGAAATCTATTGTCTTGCCTATGTTTGTCAGGTAGTAAGAGCTGCAGGAGTCATTAACCCTTCCAGAAAGGCTGTTAACTAATCTTCATTAAGTGGGCACCTCTTCCCAGAGCCCACGTTTTCACAGAAAACAGTGTATAGAGTCCCAGTAGTTTATGGGCTATAAAGGCCATCATAGGACTTCATAAATACCCTTTTGCTGGAGAAGCAGGACTGTTGAGAAAGTTTGTCTTTATCATTTCAGATGACTTTATAAATTCTGAATTGAATTTTTGAAGTCATATTGGCTCTAAGACTCCCATGCTATGTCAAAAGACATAGTGTGTATATACACTGTATCAAAAATGGGTAATTATGGAAACTATTCTTTACAGAAGTGCTTCTCAATCTGTATTATGCAAAAGAATCATCTGGAGAACCTCTTCAATTACAGATTTCAGGAATTGGGCTGGAGAACTGTATTTCTTTTTTTTAATTTAATTTAATTTAATTTAATTTAATTTAATTTGAGAGAGACAGAGACAGTGCAAGCGGGGAAGAGGCAGAGAGAGGAAGAGAGAGAATCCCAAGCAGACTCCACACCACCAGCACAGAGCCTGATGTGGGGCCCGAACTCACAAAACCCGAAGATCATAAACAGAGCCAAAACCAAGAGTTGGACACTCAACAAACTGAGCCACCCAGGCACCCCTGGAGAATTGGCATTTCTAACAAGCTCCCTGGTGATGCGATTGTTGGTCTGGGGACCACACTTTGAGTAGCACTGCCATAAAAGCCAGTGGATAGAGCACTAATATTCTCAAACCAAAACACACACACACACACACACATACACACACACACACACACACACACACACACACACACCAAGTTTTGTACAAAAGGCAGCAAAGAAGATGTAGTTGGGACTCTTGAACATTAAATTTTCAGCATATGTCATAGGTTCACAGAAACATTAAGAATGTGTATTTGAAATCGGCACTGTCCTAGAAAATCCAGGATGTCTGATTCCCTAAACTACACACCACTTTCCCAAATGGTCTAATTAGTTCCATTTTGGAACAATGTAACAGAAAAAGAAGATTTCTTCTCCTCTTTATTTATCAACACAGCCAAGCCCCAAAGAGGAAGAAAAAAATAATACAAAACATCACCATCTCAGACCATCACCATCAACAGATGTTAGCAATATCCCACCCCTCCCTTCCCAAGCCTTGACCCTCGCCCTGACAATGGCTTTGCAGAAGTGTGGTGACCTGAGGAAAAGGTGAGACTCCTGGCCCCTGTCCTGATCACAATGGCAATCTAAGGAAAATCAAGCAACTCAAAAGGAGGGAAGGAGCTTAGTGTTTGGCTGTATAATGCCAGCCACGGAGACAGGCTGTTAGAATCTTCCAACAATACTTTTAAGAAAATAGTAAAGTTACCAACTAATCCACAGACTTGAGCCCAGTGGGGCTTTTTTCAAGAGTTGCAAACAGCAGTGAATGAACCTAGCTTGATAAAGTTAGGAGCAGCTGCTCTGTTTCCTTTGAGGACTCAGGATCACCCCTCCATTCCCCTTAATTACTTGATTGGTATTCAGTCAATCAATGAAAGTAACACCATTAAAAATTAGGGAGCCAGTATTGAGATGAAAATAATATATTTAAAATTCTTCTTTCTCCTGCACCAATCTAATAAAGCCCTAAAGAATCTAACTTGTTTTTGTGTCCTACTCTATTTGCTGAAGTTATTGGTGTCCCTATGCTTCAGGCAGCACTGTGGTGCCTTTGACATCTGGGTCACCTTTTCCTGCCTCTTCCTTGACTTCTTCTATACAACAATGGTGCCATGTTGCTCCTCTATGGTTTCACATTTATGCATCTTTAGGATTTACTCTAGTCACTATATTATCCTTGAACTTATAAGCCAAGAAGTAAAGAAATATTCATTTCCCTTTTTGTGGCAGAAAAAATGCTGAATTGGATGTCAGAACACCTGAATTTTCATCCCAATTCTGCAACTAACTAGAGGCACGACCTTGTACAGGGTATTTGACCTCTAGTTTTCTCCCTTATCCATATAAAGAGGTACTTGGTGCCCTTTTCATTCCACATATGTTTATTTGTCAAACATGTTCCTTCAAGTGGTGGAAAGAAGAGAGTATTCATTAGGTTTCTCATCTTGGTGGTGACTTTCTCTTGTGGCTTTTATTCCCCTCTGAGTGATGCACACCATCCCTCTACAATGAAGATAACTTCTCTTGTTTCTGAAAGGATTCTTCACATGGTTTCATAAATTGTGTGTTGTGTATAATTCATTCATTCACTTCCTGTTTCCTGTGTGTCTGACACTGTATTTCACAGACAGATATAGACAAGAGCTTAGTGTTTCTCTGTGGCCTGAGAGTAAATCACAATGCAAGATGTCCTTCCTCTCCAGAGAGTTGTGAGCTCAACCATGCCCCATTTATAACTTCTAAACTTCTGACACTATAGCTTCCTGGATGAGATGATATTAAAAGAAAAAAAAAACATAAGGCAGAGTTTGAAATAGCCGAAAGATTGATCCATTTTGCAGGCACTTCCTTTTGTGCCCGCTGTTAATTTCACATATTTGTGCCTCTGAAGCAGTCATGGGATAACCTTTACACTCATCCACCTGTTCTGGACATTCTCCTTCTTACAGATATGACTGGTGCTTCCATAGTTTCTAAAGAAAATAGTTTGGGAGTGGCAATCTGGTTGAAAGGGAAGAGTTGGGAGTTCGTGTTGAGAATCAGATGAAATAGTCAAGACAAATAGCTATTCATTAAAGATGCTTTACCTCCAATTTCATAAAACTGAAAAACTGCTTATGTATTTTGGGGGAGAGTGAGGAAAGTGGTGATATGCTACAGGGTGGTCATATGTCCTACACTGTATTTTTAAATGTTTATTTATTTTATTTTTGAAAAAGAGAGAGTGAAAGCATGAGCGAGGGAGGGGCAGAGAGAGAGGGAGAAAGAAACCCAAGCAGGCTCCGTGCTGTCAGCACACATCCCAGTGCAAGGCTCGGATTCACAAACCATGAGATGACGACCTGAGCCAAAATCAAGAGTCAGATGCTTAACCGACTGAGACACCCTTATCCTACACTGTATGTTAAAGATGGGCAACATGTGCTATCAGATCTAATAATACCACTGGGAGAATATTATCCTCTGTGAAAGATCAGTTCCTTTATGAGCACCATGGAAGGAGGGACAAGGAGTGATGGAATAAAACCAAGGAGCTTAGTCTAAGAAACACTTTGGACAGGGCATGATGGCTTTAACCAAATACATGAAGGGCTCTCACAGAGAAGGAATATTTGAGGTGAAATAGAAAAAATACACAAAACTAATGGCTTCTTTTGTTTCAATAAAAAGAAAGAAATTTCATCAGAGTTGTCCTCTAAAGAAATAAATTACCATGTGAGGTAATTAGTTCTTTATCACTAGAGGTATGCACGGTAATACCAAGTGCCAATTTTACAGAGAATTTCATGCCTAATTATGAAAATTTTGGGATACTGCTTTTAAAACAAAAGTTCTCGGGGTACCTGAGTGGCTCAGTCGGTTGAGCGTCCAACTTCAGCTCATGTCATGATCTCAGAGTCAGTGAGATCCCGCATCCCGCTCTGTGCTGACAGCTCAGAGCCTGGAGCCTGCTTCAGATTTTGTTTCCCTCTCTCTCTGCCCCTCTCCCAGTCACGCTCAAAAATTCTCTTACATCTCATGTTTTCCACCTAATTTGAGTTCAGTGATACTTTATTCTTTGGAAACTCTTCTCATTTCATTTCACGCTGCCTCTTTCTTTCACAGTTCGGACATATCCCCTTAACATCACTTCATCTCTCTGTCATTCCTCCCCCTTTTTCCTATGCTATGGCAATCTCCTTATCACCCATGTAAATGTTATTCAATTAAACTTAGTTCAGTGAACATAGGCTGAGCTCCTATTGTACTTAATTTCTGTGATAAGTATAATGTGGGGGGGGGTGCAAAGAAGAATCCCAGGGAGATCTTAAGGGAATTTGCAAAATTCTCACGAAAGAGAGAAGGCAGGCCCCAAAATAGCCATTATATAAGACAGAAAATAGCCACGGCTATTTTTAAAAGCCTGTGGAGATCACATCTACTGGAATTGCTTCGGGGAGGAGATAGCATCTAAGAAGAACCTTAAAGACTATGGAAGATGGATTCCAACAGCCAAAGATAGAGAAAGATGGGCCTTTTTGACACAGTTAACACTTGAGAATTAGAACAGGAAGGGGCAGGATGAGTTTGGGACCAGCAGGTAGATCATCTGGCAGGGCAGATGACTCTGCGTGATGAGGTGAGCAAAGCAGGTTTGGAATGTCTAGCAAAGAACTCTGAAGTTGAAAGAAAGGACTTTTTATTTATCATAACTCAAGGAGCAATTGCAGAATATTTAAGGTTATCGGAGAAAGAGAATGATAAGAGATGTTTTATTGGGAAATGAATGTGCTAGTTTTGCTTAGGAAGGACTGATGTAAAAAAATGTCAAAAGTGGGAGAATCAGCAGATGACTGTGCTAGTTTGAGAAATAGCAGGATTTCAAAGAAGTGAGTGTCTGTGGTGGAGGAAAGGAGCTGTCAAACCCTGCTTGGAGATTTTTTTCTTAATTTGATTATGTATTTATATTCATTGGAGAGAAATCCAGAATATAAAAGAAGTGGGAAGAGAAAAACCTACATCACCAACACTACTAACAATTGGCAATAGAGATTAACGTGTAATGTATTTCCATCCTGACTTTTACTCTTTATACTCTTTCTTACAAATTTGGATGATACCAGGGGTGCTTGGATGGCTCAGGTGGTTAAGCAACTGACTCTTGGTTTTGAGATCGCTCAGGTCATAATCTCACAGTTGTGGGATCAAGCCCCAGAGCAGGCTCAATGCTGATGATGGAACCCCTTGGGATTCTCTCTCTCCATCTCTCTCTGCCCCTCCCCAACTTGCTCTCTCTCTCTCTCTCTCTCAAAATAAATATATAAACGTTAAAATAAAAAATTTGGATGATACCAAAAACAAGAACAACAAAATTTGGGTTATAGCCATACGCTATTTTTCTCAATTGGTAATGTACTACTATTATTTTTTCAGGTCAGGAAATTCATGTTAATGACTGCAGAGCTTGTGTGTGTGTGTGTGTGTGTGTGTGTGTGTGTGTGTGTGCGCGCGCATGCGCGGGTGTGTATATGTATATATATATTTTCTGATTACTTCCTTACATAATAGGTCAGAGACTACTCCTAAACCATCCACAGTAGTTGTTTCTTGCTTTCTTTTAGTATTTGAACCATGAATTTTCAATGAGCACATAGATGCCAACAATAAAAGTGACATTTTCTAGCCACCTTTTCAGCGAAAAACTCTAGGTGTTGGGATCTAAATGGAAGTGTAGTGTGTGCCTTCTGCAAAGGGTCACTTAAAAGCCAAGTTTTCTTTTGGTCTCCCTTCTGATAGGATGGCTGGGACTGAAAGAACCTCCAAAAATGTGAGGAGAAGCTTTTGCTGAAGCTGATCAAGCAATAAGATACAAGCTTTTGCTGGGTCCATGGTACCTTCTATGGAGTGCCGTATCAGCCCTGGACTGCTCACTTCCAGAAAGAAGAAGTACACTTTGATCTGACTTGAGTCATTTTAGAATTTGGTTTTCTATCAGATACAGCTGAACTAATCCTAACTAAAACAATGGCTTTGAAAGCTTGCACATTTTTAAGGCTTTCTGTACACATTACCAAATTTGAGTCCAACAAGGCTGTGCTGATGAATATCCTCACCAGTAATGCATAAATTAAGGTTCCAGTCTCCATTTATCCTAGGTAACACTAGGTACTATAATTCTTTTTAAATCTTTGTCTGTTTGGCAGTTGATAAATACTGTCTCTTTGTTTATATTCACATTTCCAGCTCATTTTTCTGGATCTTTTTTCCTATTTCTCTTCCAACCCCCTGACATAACCCTCTCTTTGACTAGGAATTCAGAGGAATCATCTACGTTAAAAACATAGCCCTGATGATGAACCAGTTGGGTATTGCTGTTCTTTTGATACCTTTCTGCCTTCTATTCCAGAAAGGAGAACTTCTGATCCAAAGACAGTGCACTAGGGGCTCATTCTTTTGCTTATAATTCTCTTTCCTTGATACCTGATCTGTTCCAGCAAAACATGCTTGGCCATCACTCTAAAGTGCTCAGGCTATTTTACTGCTGCAAAAGAAACATTAGGGTACAAACTTGAAGCAAATTGGCCAAATCACAAGTATATAGAATATTTTAGGATTCATGGCCACCTTCACCTCTCCTTCTCAGTCTACTCTCGCCTGCTAACTGGCCTGTCCAAGGGTTCTTTTTCTATACCCTTTTGGTCTTTGGGGGAAGCAAGTCCTTTTGTAACTGGTCTAAGCCTATCTTTTCAGTGACCAGTGAAAATTGTTCTTGCATTCAAAGGGAAGAACCCTATTCTGTAACTTTACATTTTCCCCTTAAACTCTCACTGTAGTAAATCGCCTTTCTCTTCCCATAAAGATCAGCTCCCTTTATTGAATACAAGCTACTTAAAAAATGACAACACAACAACTCTGAGGACAAAAAAAAATAATTAAAAAAAACTACAGTAAAAGTTCCAAACTTTAAAATCTTCATGATGTATGTCAATCATCTTGTCTCACATTTTCTCCCCAACCTAGCCTTTCCCCAGTATCTATTCTTATTAATTCTGCTTGTCTCCACTTTACACTGATGTTACCATCCCCAAGAAAGACCCTTCCCACTTTCCCCCAAAAGGTCATTTCTAACTGCCAGTCTGCACACCGATCACCACTTTTTTTTATTATTATTATTATCTAAATTGTCATAACTACAAACACCCAGAAAACCCAATGGATTTTGAATGCAATGTCCCTGACCAACATGGACTTCTTCCAAAGCCAGTTATAAGTTAGAGGTGGAGATAGGAAAAATGCAATACACTGTTTTCTCCATTATCTTTCTCATCCAGGGATCTGGCCACGTAGGAATCGCTATCCATTACCTCTCTTGCTGACTACAGGTATAGTCCATGAGGCCATCCTAGAACTTGTGTTACCCGCCCCCATGTTTTACCTGAGAGCCTTTACTTATTTGTGTTGCTTGGACTGCCTCTTAATATAAAATCATATTTTTGAGTACCTACTACGTGTCAAGCACTTTTCATGCATCACCTGGTTTAATTCTCAAAGTAACTTACGAGGCAAGTGTTATTACGAGCCCCATTTTAAACGTGGAAATCCTAAGTCTCAAAGACACAGCTCGCAATTGGTGGAAACAAGATTTAAACTCTGGCGGTCTTAAATCTGGTGGCATCCCTGTCAGTGACACCCTGCCATCGCTCCCAAAATTCCTCCAGCTTTTCCTAGCTGGGCCTATTTATTCTCTTTCTTTATTGCTCTCCATCACTCTGACGCCTCTGCCTGGAGGTCTTTCTGCCATCTGCATATCAACTCGAATTCCACTGAACTCTTCACTCGCCTGGGTCTGTGAGTTTAATCATAACAAATCCGTTGTACCACAAGACTCTCATTTTGGCCCTCTCCTCCCGGAAGGCTGAGCGGGCTAAATGGAATCACAAGTGGTATCACTTGTGATGAAAACCAAGCTGCAGCCACCAGCTTCTCTCCTAATCTGCTTTTTTGATGACAATTTGCATCATTTGATCCTCAGATCAACCCTGGGGAAAGGGTCTTGTTATTATCGCCATTTTACAAACGGGCAAACTGAGGCTAGGTGACTCCCAGGAACCGGTCCAGCTCACCCACGCACCCAGCACTCGAGTAAATGCTCTGCACAAATTTGGTAACTACATTCTTAACTACGATAGTACAACGTTTCAATTTTTTAATAATGTTGCTGATATCTTATTAGAATAGCAGAAACCCACAGGGAAACTAATTACTGAACAGCCTATCCCCAAATCCAATCAATTTCTTCATTTATATCAGTCAGTACGTGAGCATGTACATACCCAATTTTACCTATTTACGTTATGTAATATTATGGACAGAATTATGTTTTTCTACATTTTCCATTAGCATTTTGTCAACCACACAACTCTCCGGCAATAAACTTAAGACCAGAAGGAAATAGCTGATTTCCTAGCAACGTATCCATTGCCAAAACTGACCCATTAAGAAGTGGAAAATGTGAAGAGGGTAATTACCGTAGAAGGGATAATAAAAGGCACTAAGATTGGGTGAATTGCCAGCTAACTTTATCTAATCTTTAAATAACAGGTAATTCCAATGTTATTGAAACCACCCATTGATAAAACGATGGACATTCATCCAATTCATTTATGTGTACGGTTGGACTTTAATAACAATATAATAAAGATGCTACAGGGAGGAAAAACATTGTACAATCTCAATTCAAATAGGATATTAGAAAATTGATTCTACGAAGTTATTAAAAGACTACTACGTTATGACCAGGTAAGGTTTATTCCAGGAAACCAGGATGGTTAATATCAGGAAATCTATCTGCATAATGCATTATGTATTACGAACATAAAGAACAAAACATGTGCAAATAGACCAATGCTGAAGTGATTCTTGATAAAATTTAGCAATCTCTTTTAATAAAATATTAAGTGAACAGTGAAAAAAGAAACAAATAAAATATAAAATGCCAAATGCAGCAGAAAATATTCTCTTGAATGGCTGATATCTGTTATTTAAATTAAAATTAAAAAATCAGACTGGGAGAATACTCATTGTCACAATTATAATTTAATATTACCTTATCTCAATATGTAAATGTTGAAGAGAAGGAGCTAAAACTATTTCATAATGATCACATTTCTTTCTCAAATATGCCAAAAGGCTGAAAAAAATAGAATTTATAATAGGATTTACAAGTTAGCAATAGACAGCCACACATAGAAATAGGAAAAGAAAAATTCAGTTATAAAAGCAAAAATAAATTATAAAAGACGAAAGAAAAGTGTCATAGAAATGACATCAGCTAGAGGTGATAAAGCTATATAATCTCTTGAAAGATCAAACAGTACTGAAACAAATGGAAAGATACGCCAGCCTTTTGGATAGAAGACTTACAATCACAAAATATAAAATCTTTATATATTAGTAAATATACTCACATTTCAGTTAGAACCCAGGAGAATCATTTGTGATGATTATATAAAATGCTTTTAAAGTTTACATGGAAAAACAACTTTCATATAATAGCTACTTTTTTTTTAATGGAAAGGAAGGATGGAGAGGGGTACTGGCCATGCCGGGATCCAAATTATCCTAAAAACAGTGTAATCATGTCAATATGGCACTGGCCAGAAAAGACAATGGGATTAAAGGAACAGAATAGAAAATCCAGGAATAGGTCCTGGTCCATATGAGAACTCAGTTGGTATTTCAGTTCAGCTGGAAAGGAACAGACTTCTTAATAAATAGTGCTGGCAAACTGGTTACCCATCTGGAGGAAAATAAAGTTGGACCTCAATTTTACACAAAAAATGAAAATATTTTCCAGATGGATTGAAGACTGAAATGTCGAATATAAAGCAATACAAGTCTCAGAGACAATCTTGAAGACAGTATGTATAATCCAGAAGCAGGAAACGTTTCTGACCCACACTAGAAACCCCAAATCTATGAAGGAAAAAAAATCGATACATTTGCCTATGTAAAAATTGACAAATTCCAAATGATAAATGGCACTCCGAATAAAGTAAATAGGCAAATATTAGATTTGGGGAGAAAAGCAAAGAGCCTCTAAATGATACAAAAGAGTCAAACAACCATGAATATTCATAACAATTTTCCTGAAGAGCAAATGCAAACAGGCAACAAACTTATTCAAAGATATGTAAACTCATTGGCTACCTAGAAAATGCAAATTTCAGGAACCAGCTCTCACGTGATACCTGTAAGCCCAGCAAATAAGCAAACAAGGAAAGCAGAGGGGAATGGTTGATGACAGTATGTCCACACCATTCAGTTTCTTGCAGAATTTAAAACCAAAGAATTAGTTAGTCCAACTGACTTGGATTTTTTTTTTCTGATATAATATCAGAGGAAGAAAAGATTCAGAAGAGTGAGTACAAAATGATGTTTTATTTTATTTTTTAAAATTTATTTCTTTATTTTAAGAGAGAGAGAGAGAGAGAGAGAGAGCAGGGGAGGGGCAGAGAGAGGGAGAGAGAGAATCCCAAGCAGGCTCCGTGCTGCCAGTGCAGAGCTCAAAGGGGGGCTCGAGCCTGCGAAGCCATGAGATCATGACCTGAGCTGAAACCAAGAGTTGGACGCTTAACCAACCTAATCGTTCAGGCGTCCCCCAAATTATCTATTTTAAGAGAGCAAAGACAAAGAAATTTCTTGAGGTGTGTATAACCAAGACATTTTAAACACGGGGAAAACTATAAAAGGGTGCCTAATTATGTTTCTAACAAGTGTTGAAAAAGTATACAAGTCAGGGGGTTGGCTGAGGTGCAGAAACAATAAAAGGTGTAGGATTCAATAAAAAGAGGATGCATGTTAACTTGATTTTTTGTGTTTTGGGGGGAAATGATGCTTATGAATACACGTGTAAGGAAAGCGTTTAAAGAAAATGTTAAAAATGTGAACAAATATTATTCACGTGCTCCTAAATTAATTTCACTACCACTAACACTGTGTTACGTGTGTATGTTATGTGTCCTCATTTTCTCTCTCCTTTTAGATTTCTCCTCCCAGGACCATTAAAAATATTCACAGCCTTGCACTATCTTCTTCGTTCTTCTCCACCAATGACATTGTTATTTATTGTAGCAAAAGTAGAAGAATCTAAAAACTACCTTCTAGTCCTACGGATCACAGCTGCTCGCATTAGGTACCCATTTGTTTCCCTGGGCTGTGTTAATTCTGTGGTATTAGGACTCTGGGTGCTCAAAGTTCTCCGGCCCTGCTCTCAATTCTCAAGAGAGCACTGTCTATGAATGAGTCATCATAAAAGAGTCAAATATCAGAGTCACAACTGAGACTGAGCCATGCCAGTCAACAAGATCCCCGTGATGAGAGAGGAAGGTTTATAAGGTAAGAGTCACTGGGCCAGGCCTCAAGGAAGGCCGGAAAGCAATCTCTTTATACACCATCCTTCTAGTCTATAGATAAGACATACACCCTTGAAATAACTAAGCCAATGAGGTAACTTGTGAAAAAACCAGGGATTGCACCAACATCCTATCTAGCCTCTGAAAACGACACACTGGAAAGGCACACATGTACTTCCTATGCACCAACGACTCTCGCCAGCTCTGAGTCATGGAATCCTCAGGAAGACTTGCAGGTAAGTATGACTCTCATGTGCGTTTACAGATGACACGCAGAAAGGTTACGGAATCCTTCTCTGGGTCACGTGCACCAGGCACTGCACAGCTGACCTTCAAACCCAAGTCTTCAAACCTCAGGGTCTGGGCGTTTCACCACTGCCCCATGCTGTTTCTCAATCCAGGAGGTAAGGAAACCCGAGAGTATGCAAGTTGACAAGATGCTGAGTTTCAGGCACATGAGGACTGGTTTACAAGGTCGTGGTCTGTCTCAGTCCCTCAATATCCAGCAGCAGTGTCCCCTGGATAGATGAAGATGGTGAGAAGGTGGACGCTTACCCACCTGAACCGAGTCAGAAGAATGGGAAACTTGCTGTGCTCTAGGGAATGGATGCTTTCTGCAACTTTTATTTATTTTTACACTCACGCATACATTCAATGCCACTTTTATTGTTTTTCCCCCTAATCCCATATTTGCTATGAAACTGATTTCATCAGCTGCAATTTTGCCAACCGTGGTGTTTCTTAAGATTTGGCTAGGGATCGCTGCACTGAGATTTCCCCAAAGTTAACACATCAGCACTGATAGGGAAGGAAGTGATTCACTTGGCTGGCAACAAGCTGTGAGGGGCTCCAGGGGAGGATGCTGGAAGTTGGAGGAAGCATAGGAAGCATACAACCCCATCTGGCCAGATATTATCCTGGGCCCTGCACAAAAATAGAACTCCGTCCTGGGAGGGCCTCTCCTGGGGTCCTCACACAAAACCCTCAAAATAGCCTGGAGCACTTATCCCCACTGACACAGAATGAAACGGAGTTTCCATTAAGGATTTCATGAAGGGCACAGTGTAGAATTTGTTTAATACCTAAGTATTTGTCTACTTGGACTGCTATAACAAAATACCATAGCTTGGGTGGTTTAAACAACAAACATTATTTCTCACCATTCCGGAGGCTGAGAAACCCAAGATTAAGGTACCAGCCAACTCAATTCCTGGTGTGAACTGCTTCCTGGTTTGCAGCTGTTGGCCTTCTCTCCGTGCCCTCACGTGGTGAGATAGCTCTGGTGTCTCTTTCTATTTTTATCAGGGCACTAATCCCATCATGAGAGCCCATCCTTCATGACTTCGTCTACACCTATCTCTCAAAGGTCCCATCTCTAAATCCCACCACATGAGGGTTTAGGGCTTCAAAATATAAAGGTTGAGGGGACACAATGCAGCTTTTTACTTTTGAATAACCTCCCCCCACACACACACACTTACTCTTCTTTCCCAATTTCTTCTCTCTTCCTGTTACTTTACTGGGTCTCTCATATGCCTGGGAACCTTCTTCCAACAGGCAGCCCCTAGCTTTTTCCATCCTTCAGAAACCTCTCTTCTCTTCTCTGTTTTCTCATTTCTTATACAGAGCTGACATTTCTCCTCTGAAAAAAAAAATGCCATTACACAGAGGTTGCCTCAAAATAAAACAAAAGATCCCCACACTATCTGATTCCATTCTCCCTAGATAATGGTAGGGAAAAATCTAATTTCCCCTTGCCACAAAATATTTTCTTCTTAGGACACATTTTTAAAAATTTAACAAGTATTAATTCATATATGTTCAACTGATGGAAAAATAAATTCTACATGTACAGGTCTTCCCCTATAACTGGGATTTTTCTTAAAAAGTCCCATGTTATTAAAAAAAGAAAAAACTGAAAAGAATGAAGTACTGATATGTGCTACGACATGGATGGACCTTGAAAACATCATGCTTAAGTGAAAGAAGCCAGACACAAAGGACCACAGATTGTATGACTCCGTGTACATGTGGGGTTGAGAATAAGCAAACCTGTAGAGACAGAAAGGAAGTTAGTGGTTGCCTCAGAATGAGACGGGTGCAGGCATGATGAAGAATGTTGATGGGGATGGAGTTTCTTTCTGGACCGATAAAAGTGTCCTAAGTTCATAATGGTGCTGGTTGCACAACTCTGCAGATATCCTAAAGACAATTGAAATGGGTGAACTGCATGGTATATGATGGTATATGACTGACATCTCAATGAGGTTGTGTGTGTGTGTGTGTGTGTGTGTGTGTGTTTAAAGCAAAGTCTCAAGTTTTGAAAAGTGGAATTATCTCAAAGGCAGGCTCTAATAATGCTGGATCCCTGAAGGTATCTAGCCTGGATTACTGTACAAAAATTGAGTCTTAAATGATATCCATCCCATTTGCCTCCACCTAGCTAATCCTAGCACAGACCAGCACCTTCTACTGGGAAAATGGCCCTGTTCCCAAGGAGGAGTTCCAAATTTGTTTTTAGTCATAACTATATTATTGGAATAAGTAAAACGTCAAATATGTCTTGACACACACACACAACATACATTTGGATGTATAGATTCCTTTTCATTTTGTCATACAACCAATAGCCCTTCTCAACGGTGGCCAAACCTTACATGTTGCATGTTCCCTATGGGCAGTGCGAAATTAAATCAGAGGAAAGATACGTGGCCATTTGCTGTTAGAATTTAAGAATAGAACAGAGTAAAGAGTATGAGAGCATGCATCATGATTCGCAGGAAGAGGAAAAAAAATTAAAACAAAATTCACAACCAATTAGAGGTCTGTGTACATGCTAATTGCTGTCTGTGAGAGGTGTCCCATCAAGAATGGCAGCTTGTCTATGTGAATGAGAAAGTGTGAATGAGTGAGCATGTTGATTCTAAGGTAGAACAAATTCTTATCTCACAGGTTCAAATTTTCCAGGCTCATGAATATGACACATTAATATTCATTAAGTGGAACACATTATCATTTTAGAAGGAGATTACTCGGGACTCACTATTTTCATTCCATCACATTTTCCAATTAGGAGTCCCACTTTTGCAAATAATCAGCTTTCCGTTGCCAAAGGCTTTTCAGCTGCATTCTGGCAAGCGGCTTTGCGGCTAGGTTCGGCATCCATTTAAGAAACAGGAGAAAACTGAAGTACAATTATATATTTTTTTAATGACAGGTTAATCTTCCTGCAGCGAACCTCATCAGAAAGGAGCCATACTCCAAAGGCAGAAGGCATGAACCCCTCATAGAGAGAGGGACTCAGACAATGAAGTCTGAGAAGAAGTTGCCTGCAGTTATTGAAAAATAAATGTGCCCTGTGAATGATCTTGGAACTCTCATTAAGCAAGAAGAAGCAGCAGCCATGTAAGGGGAGACCCTTGTGGTCTGGAAGTGAACTCAAGGGGCACAGCTGATAACCATCAAAAAAGGCCAACAACAGAGTAGGACGAGAAATAATGAACAAATACGTGCATATCCTTCAGACTGACATTTTAGGTTCTAGATCAGACCTTTTTGTTGTTGTTGTTGCTGTTGTTAAAACTTTTGATTTTACTAATGATTTTACCAGATGAAACACTAGTCTAGGACAGGCTTGTTTGTTTGTTTGTTTGTTTTCTCTTTTTTTTTTTAATTTTTTTTTTAACGTTTATTTATTTTTGAGACAGAGAGAGACAGAGCATGAACAGGGGAGGGGCAGAGAGAGAGGGAGACACAGAATCTCAAACAGGCCCCAGGCTCTGAGCTGTCAGCACAGAGCCCGACGCGGGGCTTGAACTCACAGACCGTGAGATCATGACCTGAGCCGAAGTCGGATGCCCAACCGACCAAGCCACCCAGGCGCCCCTGTTTGTTTGTTTTTTAATGTCAAATAAATTTGGTATAATGCACTCTGACACATTAATGTTTCTTAATCATTAATCCCTAATCAAAGCAACATCTCTAAATAAGGTAATTTAATTTCTACCTAAAACAAACATTCATGAATTTAATATGAGATAGCTAGGATTTTTGTCTACTTGCAAAAATAAACCGAATCAGAACTCAGTTGTTCTCCCTTTGTAAAAAGAAATGCACACAAGGCAAAAAGAAAACAAAACAAAACAAAGGTGTTGAAAATAGTACGTTAAGGAAAATGAGTTTTTCTTTATAATAGACTACCAGTTCTTAGTCTTCCTTCCCCGAGACAGCTACTTCACCAGTTTTTTTTAATTTCATCTTTTTCGAAACAAACTATACACATGCATCCATACAGGCACCACCTGTTTTTACTTACATCACTGGGGACATGTTCTATGCATATTACTTTCCCAATTTCACTAAAATCTATCTTGTACATAATTCTACAGCGACATTTATAATTTAAACTCACTACAGTGGAAATAGACTTCACTAAAATAATCTAGTCAGTCACCAAAAAATAAATAAGTAAATGACAATAAGAAGCCCCAAAGCAGGTTGGGGAGCCAGAATCCAGAGTTGCTATTATCTAAAATGTCTCATTTCTAACAACAACAAAAAATATGCCAAGAAACATACAAGTCTGACCCAGACACAGGACAAAACAGCACGTAACAGAAGCAGAGTGAGTAAATACAGGATTTAACAAAGACCTCAAAGCAGATCATTACAGATATGTTCAAAAAACCAAAGGAAACCATGATTTAAGAATCAAAGTGAAGTATGATGACAATGTCTTATCAAATAAACTATATCACTAAAGAAATAGAAATTACAAAAAAAAGAATGAAATGGACATTCTAGAGTTTAAAAAAAAACAATAACTGAAATGAAAAATTAACTAGAAGGGATCAATAGCATATTTGAATTGGCAGAAAAAAGAAATCATGAACTTTAAGATGGATCAATAAGAACTATACAATCTGAAGAACAAAGAGAAGAAGGAACGGAGAAAAATCAACAGAGTCTCAGAGAAATGCAGGACACCATTATGTACAGCAACATACACATATCACAAGTATATCTTCCATAAACGAAGGTAAAATTAAGACATTCCCAAATAAACAAAATATGAGAAAATTTGTTGCTTGTAATTCAGCCTTACAAGAAATAGTAAAGGAATTTCTTTAAGCTGAAATAACATAGATTTGGGAAACTTACAAATAGCTGGAATTTAGACAACACACTCCTAAATAACCAGTGGAAAACATAACAAATCACAATAGAAAATAGAAAATACTGAGATGGACAAAACAAAAACACAACACAGGAAAACTTACAGAATGCAGAGAAAGCAGTGTTAAGAAGGAAATTTATAGCTGTGAACTGCTATATTAAAAAACAATCTTGAAACAATAACCTAACTTTATATCTTATGATACTAGGAAAAGGAGTTAAACTAATCTGAGAGCAAAAAGAAAAGGGGAGTGATAAAGATAAAAGTGGACACAAATGAAATACATAATAGAAAAATAATAGATAAAATCAGAAGTTTATCCTCTGAAAAAAAGGGAGAAAGTTAACAAATCTGTAGGAGATTGATGAGAGAAAGAGGCAAGATTCAAATTACTACAATCAGAAATAAAAGAAAGAGGAGAATGGCTACCAATCTTACAAGATAAAAAGTCTCATACACCACAAGGGAAAGAAATCTATAGACAAATCTATCTTATCAATATATACACAAATACCTTTAAGAAAATACATACTAGTAAACCAAATCAGCAACATACAGAAGGATTATACACTATGTTCAAGTGTAATCTATGTCAGGAATGCAAGGTTGGTTTAACACTCAGAAACAAATTAATACAATAGATCTTATCAATAGAATAAAAAAAAAAACCCAAAGATCACATGATCATCTCCATAGATGCAGAAACACAGTTTGACCAAATCAGCTTTCCATGATAAAAGCATTCAACAAACCAGGAAAGAAGGGAACATATTCAGCCTTGAAAAGAGTATCTTTGAAAACCTACGACTGACATCCTGCTTAATGGTGAAAGACTGAATGACAAGTTTTTATTTGGAAAAAGAAAAGTCTGTCCATTCTCAATCACTTTTATTTAACATTGAATTGGAGGTTCCAGCCACACCACTTCAGCAAGGAAAGGTATGGACATCCAGATTGGAAAGGAAGAAGTAAAACTATCTTTACTTGCAGATAGCATGATTGCATTTAGGAAATACTAAGGAATCCACTAAAATCTATTAGCACTAATAAAAGAATGTGGCAAGACTGTGGGGTACAAGATAAGTAAACCAAAGTTATTATTTATTTTTTTCTGTATATGACTCAGGTGTTTCCCAAAAACAAGCACCAATTCTCTGTGGATACTAACTGGATATCCTACAAGTCCGTTTAATTCTGACACTAACTGCTTGGAGTTAGCACAGTTTCTACAAGTTAAGGCTCAGTCCCACAAGGCTGTCTCTGCTTCACATGCCAGTTCCAAGTCCCAGGAGCCACCTGTACTTCTGATCAACTGGCTATATCTTATAGGTTCCCATTAGCCCTGATCCCAAAATTCAATAATTTGCTAGAATGGCTCACAGACTCGGGAAATACTTTACTTACCTCTATGAGGTAAATTATGGGTGGTGGGAGAGGTTTTATATGGACCTTGCATGTTCTGTCTGGGTACATTACCCTCCCAGCTCTGTGATGTGTTCATCAACCCACAAATTCCTTAAATTTCATTGTTCAAGAGTTCTTATAGGGCTTAATCTTTATACCCACCCTACCCGCAACCCCTTCCTGGTGATGGGTGAGACTGAATCACTGAGTCTTTCTGGTAACCAACCCCACCCTGAGGCTATCTAGAGGCCTCATCTGGGTCACCTCATTAACATAAACTCAGATGTGATCAAAAGGAATCATTATGGGGGCGCCTGGGTGGCGCAGTCGGTTAAGCGTCCGACTTCAGCCAGGTCAGGATCTCGCGGTCCGTGAGTTCATCGCGGTCCGTGAGTTCGAGCCCCGCGTCAGGCTCTGGGCTGATGGCTCGGAGCCTGGAGCCTGTTTCCGATTCTGTGTCTCCCTCTCTCTCTGACCCTTCCCCGTTCATGCTCTGTCTCTCTCTGTCCCAAAAATAAATAAAAAACGTTGAAAAAAAAAATTTAAAAAAAAAAAAAAAAAAAAAAAGGAATCATTATGAATAACAGAAGACACTCTTGTCACTCAGGAAATTCCAAGAGGCTTTAGGAGGTCTGTGCCAGGAATAAGGAAAAAAGAACAAACACATCTTTGTTTTAAACCACAACCGCCAATGAACAATCCTAAAATGAAATTAAGAAAACAATTCCATGGGCACCTGGGTGGCTTAGTCTATTGGGTGACCAACTCTTGATGTCTACTCAGGTCATGATCTGATGGTTTGTGGGTTTGATCCCCTTGTCTGTCTCTCTCTGCCCCTCCCCCACTCACATGTGAGCATGCGCTCTCTCTCTCTCTCTCTCTCTCTCTCTCTCAAAAAAATGTATAAACATTAAAAAAAACAATTCCACTTGCAAGAGACTAAAAAAATTAAATGCTTAGTAAATTTAACAAAAGATGCATAAACGTTATACTCTGAAAATACAAAACATTGTTACAAGCAGTAAAAAAAAATCTAAATAAATGGAAAGACATCAATGATCACAAGATTTAATATTGTTAAAATAGCGATATTCCTCATTTTGATATGAAAATGTAGCCAAATTCCTATCAGAATAACAGCTTTTTTTTTTTTGAAATTTCCAAGCTGATTCTAAAATTTGTATGAGAACTCATGGGACCCAGATTAGCCAAAACAATCTTAAAAAAGGAGAACGTATTTGGAGGACTTATATTTTCTAATTTCAAAACTTACTGCAAAATAACAAAGTATTCAAGACAGTGTAGTTCTGCCACAAGGGTAGACATATAGATCAATGGAATAGAATTAGGAATTCATAAATAAACCCATAGTATCTATGGTCAATTGATTTTCTGCAACAGTGCCAAGACTATTCAATGGGGAAAAATAGTCTATTCCACAAATGGTTACAGGACACTGGCATATACACATGGAAAACAGAGACACTTCACCTCCAATTTCACATTGGATATAAAAATTATCTCAAAATGGATCAAAAACCTAAGGGTAAAAGCTAAGGTTAGATAGGAGGAAATCTTCAAAACTTTGATTTGCGGATGAGTTCTTAAATATGACACCAAAAGCATCAGCAAGGAAAAAAATAGATAATAAACTTCTTTACAATTAATTTTTTTCTTTGCTTCAAAGGACACCATCAAGAAAGTGAAAAACAACCCACAGAATGGGAGAAAATATTTGCTGAGCAAGATTACATAAAGAACTCTTACAACCAAAAAAAAATTCCAATTAAAAAAATAGGCAAAGTATCTTGATAGACATTTCTCCAAAGACAATATACGAATGACCAACAAGTGCATGAAAAGATGTTCAACATCATTAGTCATCATGGAAATGCAAATAAAAACCACAATGAGATAGGACTGTATACCACTAAGATGGCTATGATCAAAAAGACAGATTACAGCAAACATTGGCTATGATATGGAGAAATTGTACTCTCATACTGGTCTACATATAAATGGTGTAGACATTTGGAAAAAGAGTCTGACAGTTTCTCAAAACTTAACATAATGTTTCCAATTGACCCAGTAATTCTACTCTTAGATATACACCCAAGAGAAATCAAACATATGTCCACAAAAAACAAAGAACACATACATATATGTCCCTAGCAGCATTATTTTTCATAGCAAAAGATGGAAGCAGCCCACATTGTCCACCAGTTGATGAATGGATAAGTGGAAGGTGGTAACTCCAGACAATTGAATATTATTTAGCCATTAAAGGAAGTGAAGTACTAATTCATATTACAATACAGATAAACCTTGAAAGCATTGTGCTCAGAAGTCAGCCCAAAAGACTACATATCATATGATTCCATTTATGTAAAATATTCAGAATAGGCAGATCTGTAAAGACAATATGAATTAGTGGTTGCCTATGACCGAGGCAAGGGGGAGTGGGAAGGGGGAGGAGAGCGGGAGTCCCTACAATGCACAGGGCTTATGCCCACTTTCCCACTTCCTATGTAGGGAAAAATGCAGTGCTTCCCTACAGTGTCCTCTCCTGTGAGTGTCCTTTCCTACTCAAACAAAATAGTTCTGACACTTCCAATCACCAAATGCGTGGGATTTTTTTCCCCCACACCAAGCAATTCTATGATACCAGCTGGGTGTCCTACAATTTAACTCAGTTCTGACCCTGTCTATGCGAAGAGAACATCAAATGCCACAAGTTAAGCGCTCAGGTCCACGAGACTGTCCTCCGTTCTCCCCAACACACTTCAGACACTATTGCTTTCAACCTACTGGCTATAGACTAGAAGTCCCAACAACCCCGTTCTTGGTTTGGCTAATTTGTTGGAGCAGCTCACAGATCTTGAGGAAGCACACAACATTTACTAGCTTATTGGGGCATCTGGGTGGCTAGATAGGTTAAGCCTCTGACTTTGGCTCAGGTCATGATCTCCTGGTCTGTGCTGACAGCTCAGAGCCAGGAGCCTGTTTCGGATGCTGTGTCTCCCTCCCTCTCTCCCTGCCCCTCCTTGCGCTCTCTCTCTCTCTCTCTCTCTCTCTCTCTCTAAAATAAAATAAACATTAAAAAAATTACTAGCTTATTAAAAGATATGATAAAGGATGCAGATGAACAGCCAGATGAAGAGGTACACAAGGCGAGGATTGGGAAGTCCCAAGTGCAAGAGCCTCTGTCCCCATGGAGTTGGGGTGTATCACCCTGCCAGTGTAGACATATTCACCATCCTGGAAGCTCACTAAACCCCCTACTATTGGGATTTTACAGAGGCTTCCTCATATAGATATGAGCAGTTATTAACTCCATTTCCAGCCCCTCTGCCCTATCTGGAGGATGGGGCTTTGGAGCTGAAAATTCCAAATTTCTAATCCTGGCTTGGTCTTTCTGGTGACCAGTCTCCACCCAGGAGCCATCCAGGAGCCCACCCAGAGTTGCCTCCATAGAACAAAAGATATTCCTCTTCTATTATAGGAATTTACACGGTTTTAGGAGCCCTGTGTCAGGGACAGGGTCAATGACGCATATGAGAACAGGAGAGGCTCCTGGTGTTTTTCTCGTTTAGGAATTTACAAGGATTTTAGGAACTCTGTGCCAAGAACTGGGAGCAAATATATATATATATATATGTATATACATATATACCTATATGTATATACATATATATATTACTAATATTAATATAAATAAATATATACATAATCTGTGAGTATAATAAAATCATTGAATTGTATATTTAAATTGCTGAATTGCATGGTATGTGAACTATATCCCAATGAAGCTGTTATTTTTTTTATTGTATAATTTTAACTCTTCTCCGTCACAAATTTTTCTTCCTTTAATCTATCGTTATCTAGGATAGATGTGAAGTTTTCAAGTTCTCAGAAAAGAAGACTATTACTATTTTCATCCAGACATGAAAAGAGTGGTTCTTCTCACCGGATTTAAAAATGAGAAGACATTTTCCTGCTGGTTTGCAAGCCCCACACTATAAATAAAGTTCACATTTGTGAATAAAGCATTCTGGTATTTTTTGTTTTGGTTTGTTTTGTTTTTGTCACTCAGACCCACACATAAACACTAAGCATACTAAGGATACAATTCTAAATTAGGCAGCTGATTATTTACTTAAGGAAGAGTCTAAGTGAATACAACACAAAGAAAGAATTACAACTATTTACACAGAACCTATCAAAGTTTCATTGGATAATTAAGACTTTGCCTATTTCACTGTGAGGAAAGTTGATTAACGGAATCCTGGAAAATCAGAGCCAAGGAGAAACCCTTGAGATTCTCCAGCCCACATGATTAATTTTAGAAAATGAGGATATTAAAACCCAGAAAAGGGAAGTGTCTTCCTCAAGGTCATTTGGTCAAAGCCAGGCCACATTCAGGCTTTCCCCCCCCCCCCAAGCTCCTAATATAGCTAGAGACAAGGGAGGTTCAAAATTCTGCTTATTAAAAAGAAAGCTTTTGGGAAAGGATTGTGGAGCTTTCCAACAAAGGGTCTACCTACCTTCACATAATACTCATTTGTATAGTTAACACATAGGTCCAATGTTAACAGAGGCCAAGCAATTAAAATGTGACTGTGCTTGGAATTCCTGGGTGGCTCAGTCGGTTGGGTGTCAGATTTCAGCTCAGGTTATGATCTTGTGGTTTGTGAGTTCAAGCCCCGTGTCAGGCTCTGTGCTGACAGCTCAGAGCTTGGAGCCTATTTTGGATTCTGTCTCCCTTTCTCTCTGCCCCTCCCCCACTCATATCCTGTCTCTATCTCTCTCAAAAATAAACTTTAATTTGGATGTAAATTTTAAAAAATAAAAAAATTAAATAAATAAATAAATATTTAAAAAATTATTTTTTAAATGTGACTATGCTCTAAATAGAAAATTCCAGTTGATGTCCAAGCAGAGGACATGGGAATAGGAAGGAAAAGAAATTTTGTATTAGTGACTCTGGCATGGGGGACACTCAAAAAGGAAACTGGAATATTTAGAAAAACTGAATTCAGCATGGAGGAATCTCAGCAGTCTAAGGAAGATGATCAGGGCTTGATTCTAGACAATTCTAATTATTAGAAAGGTCAGCCTTGCATTGATTAAAAATTTGCTTTCTTGAAACTTTCAGCCATTAATCCTAGTTATTTTCTCTGGATCAATGCAGAATAAGTTTGTTTCTTCCTCCACAGAGTAGCCTTTAATATTAAAAAAAAAAATTTTCTTGTTTCCTTTAACTATTTTTCCTCTAAATCAATCTTCCCCTGGTCTGTCCATAAGTCCTCATGTAACAAGACTTTTATTTAGAGCAACCACAATTTCAGCCATGCTTCTGTGGTAGTCTTCTTTGACACTGTGGTATACAGGAGTTCATATTCAATTTGCAGCCCAAAGAGTCCACTCTAGTCTGTCTGTCTGTCTGTCTGTCTGTCTCTATCTCTCTCGTTAACTCACAGCATTGCTATGAGATCAATTAAGATCATATAGATGAAATGGCTCTGGACGTTACCAGGACATGTACATGTGCATTAATCCTATCAACCTTTCCTTTGTAGTGATTGACAGTTCTTATTTCAAGAACCAGCCCTTTGATACATAAGAAAATGAGGGAGCACATCTCTATCATGGTATTTCCAAACCTCGGTTAAACTCTCCCTCCACTGTTTTTGCCAGCTCTGCACAACACCCGTATAATTAACACTTTTTAATTCAATTCCCTTTTTCTGTGTGAGTAATGATAGACATAAAATCAATCATTATTTTGTTGGGGTTTTTTTTCCTAGTAAATTAAGTAAAACACATAGCAATGAAAACTAAAGTATTGCTCACATGCAGCGTAAAAATCAATTCACATATCACTAGCTGAAGTGACCTGCATTTTAGGAAGCACTGCTCAACTGAACGTTGCTGGAAAAGTCTGGAGCTAGTTTCCATTCTCTTTTCATTATATGAAATGAATGAAACCGGCTTCTTGAACTGATTTGAATAAATTCCCCATATGTATTAACCATGCTTTTGGAAGTAACAATGCCATGACCCTGTAGGTTCTGAATATTTGGGGAATGGCATTGGATGTGGCCCACAGTAGGTATCTAGGAGTTGTTGTGGGGTTACCATGTCAGAAATGACAGAAATCTGGGAAAGGGGAAGCTAGAGAGCAGCCATGCAGAGTGAAGTGGTGATATTATGAGACGGGACCTTATATTTACACTGTTCTCCACAGTACCCTAAATCTGACCATTGTCCTTGTCATATAATCCATCTCCGTTTACATTTGGGTTAATAAGAAAGTCACACTCCCCTATGAGGCAGATGTCGTTACTTTCTCAGAGAGCTTATTTATTTGCTCAAAAACCCTTCACTAACAGGTGTCAGAACTAGGACTCAAAACGAGATCTGTCTGACCCCAAAGCTCTTACTCGTTCCCCAGGTACAGTGTCCAAGTCCAGCCTTCACTTGCACAGAAAAGAAGAGCCCTAATCTTTGATCCTATTGGCTAAGCCTATCCTTTATCCATCAGGGAAACCCTGTTGCAGTCTGGGAGAGACCCTGAGTCCAGGCGTGAATCTGCTCACTCAACACTTCTGTTGCATAAGAGAGACTATGATTCTACCTAAAGTTAATTCTTACCTTGCAGCTGCTTCCAACTCAAGCTTTGACTAGAAATAGACTAATTTGGCAAAAGGGAATAGAAAGACATTTTTCAACCTCATTGAATTCACAGCAAACAGCAACAAAAAAATCAATCCCCAGCCCATCTTAACAGTACAAATTTATAATTGGCTTTGCATGTATAAGCTGCTAATTTTATTTAAGCACTTCTGTTTTTGAGCAAGTTAAGGTGTATATAATATCGAGAAAGGGATACAGGAAGTAGAGAAAAGGAGGCACAGAGCTCAGAGCAGGATGGACGAAAAACGCTTCCGCAAAGCCCCTCAGTGACCATGATCTTAAAGTCCTCCTCCCCGAAGTTCTACACATGGACAGTGCCACCAAAACACAGCTTGTTTTTATCCCTGACTTCATGATCCTATTTTAGCATGACTATAATTGATATTTGTATAATTGAAAACTTTCAAGGTGTTTTAACACCATATGATTTTCAGGAAAATCCCCTGATATAGGCAGAGCAACAATTATCATCCCTGCTTTCATATGGGAAATCAAGGTGTAAGAAAGATGAAGTGCCCCTGCCACCCCCAAACACACCAACCTGGTGATTTCCAAAGAACGAGAACCCCTCTAACTCCAGATTCAGTATTCCTACTATGATATCCTGTGACGTTGTCTGTGTTAAAGGATTCTTCTGGGTATCTGTCATCTATTTAAACTTCAGTAGGTACCAAGGGGATGCCATGTTCCAAGGTTACTGGAACAAAAAAGACAAAGTTGCTATTCATTACAGTCCAGTGTAGGAAGAAACAAAGGACCAAGTAAATATGTAAAACTCAGAAGATAATGTGTTATAAAGGAAAAGCCAGGTAAGAAGTATAGTAAGAGCCAGGGGGTTAGGAGAAGGTGCATTTTATATATTGAGAAATACAGTGTACTTCATATATTGATGGGATACAACCCATTTTATATAACTCGGGGAAAGGATATAGAAATGCCACCTTCCAGTCCTGCTAGCATAGTGAAGAAAACTTGCAAAGTAGGAGCAGGGATTCAATAAGATCCTTGGGTCCTATTACAACATATAAGGGCTTCTGTTCAGAGCAGACCATTGTTCCAATTCTGAACAGACCCTAACTCAGACCCCCCAGAAAGACTTGCCATCTTTTCTCAAAATTGAGAAGAATGCATTAACAATAAGGAACATCCCTGGAAACTAAGGCTGTGTCTAGACAGAACTTTCCAGAGAGAAATAAATTGTACATAAAAGAAGTGCCTGTCATAAGAACAGTAGATGTGGGATTCTGGAACACACGATGGTTTACATTACTACTGTGGCTCGATGCATCACCTGTCACTTTCAAGGAGAAGGCAGGCATCTAGGGGTGACAAATTACAGGACTTGTGAAAGCCCTCCAGCTGACCAACATAATTACTCTCAACCCTCATGCAGCCATCCGTCAGTGTTCTGAGGCAGGCATGTTGGAGCCTAAGAGAAGACACGTTCAGATTCCCTTTCCTCACTCATCCCAGGCACGTCATGTTGAAGTCTCCATATTATCAACAAAGAAGGAGAGACTCTGTTTACAAGCCCTCTTGATACATCACCAATATTCAAGAGATTAAATCATACTGAGAAAAGAAAGGAAAGGAAACAATCTTCTTTCTTTAAAATGTGCTCAACCTATCATGTATCAAAAGTCTACTAACCTCAAAAGCTCCTACTATGTACTAAATCTTCGTCTAGATATTTTCCATGAGCCTCCTCTACTCTGTCTTCCTTCAAAAGTGTATCTCCCTCCTAAATTTAGACTCACCAGGGCAGTTTATCTTTTAGAACAGAGATGGCAGATATGTTCCATTTTCCTGTTGATTGTGCTCAGTTAATCATGCCTACCTGGAGTAAAAGGTGGAAGAGCTTAGGGATGGCTCTGCTCATTTGAAACTAGCACCAGGATTGATTAGCAATGTCTGCCACGGCCTCAACATATAAAAGCTTCAGAAGGAATAGTATTTGAGGAACAACAACAAAAAACAAAAACTTGTAGATAGGTAGTTTCTAAAGCTCTCAGAAACATTATAGTGATCACGGTCATTTTGAATCTCAAATCTGGCTAAGGGTTCAAAATAAAGCCAAGCTTAAACATTGCACATTTGAGGCATGAAAATAACTCCTGGGTCTTTTTGGTCAAATAGCTTTGAATTCACATTCCATTTCTGTGACTTGACAGCTGTGAGAATTTGGATAACTTGTTTATCCTTTCCACTACTCAATTCACTCATACGCTAACTAATAGTTCTGAAAATACCCACCTTTCGTTGATGTTAAGATGAATTGAGGTCACGGATAAAATGAAGTACACAGCACAGAGCCTGGTGGAGGGTAGGAGGCTCAGTGAATGGTATCCTTAAACAAAATTTAAGGCACAATAAATCATTCCCTTTTCTGTGCTTTTAAAACACTGTTTATAACTTTACTGTGGAATTATTGCTCTGTATTATAGTTTTATTTTTTTACCATTTATCTCTCTTTTATTGTGAGCTCTATGGACACAGGGGCCATGTCTTATTCATCTGTCATTTAATGCATAATAGATAGTTGGCAGAAAAAGTTGCCTGAATGTACAAAGGAAAAAACAACAACAGCAAAACATGTAGAAATATCTATATTCAAGAGAATGTTCCTTGTTTGTGAGCAGTTTAATTACAAGTCATGGTTCCAATATTTAAAGGATCTTTACTTGATTTCTTGCTTTTCTTTGTACTATTCTAGCCTTTGGCTAGGCAGTATAAGAATCATGCCACAGAAGAGAAAAATGAAACAGAAAGATAAATGTTTGGGGGATGGTGCCTGTTCTTACGTCCCATTTATTACCACATTGGACTGCAAGCTCTATCCTAATAATGGTGACCATATGCCTCTTATTTTCCTTGTCAGGCCCAACTTCCAATATTCTACCATAATGTTTTATAAGTACATACAGTAGTCCCCCCCACCCCCCTTCTTATATGTGGTTTCAGTTATCAGAGGTCAGCCATGATCCGGAAGTAGAAGGCCCTACTTCTGAAGTGCCATTAGAAGGTCAACAGTAGCCTAACACTCTGTCACAGTGCCTATGTCCCTCACTTCACTTCATCTCCTCACGGAGGCATTTAATCATCTCACGCCATCATCATAGAACTAAAGGTTAGTACAGAACAAGAAGATGTTGTGAGAAAGAGAGAGACGAAAGACCACATTGACCTCACTTGTATTATAAGATATTGCTATAACTGTTCGATTTTATTATTAGTTATAGTTGTTAATCTCTTACAGGGCCTAATTTATGAATTAAACTTCATCATAGGTATGTATGGATAGGAAAAAAAAACACAGTATATATGCAGTTAGTGCTATCCATAGTTTCAGGCACCCACTGAGAGTCTTGGAACATTTCCCTGGTGGATAAGAGGGGACTACTGTATACACTTGCCACATCACAAATTTCATTTTCAATTCTGAAAACATAGTAATCATAGCATGTGGCAAAGACCAGTGTCCAAGGTCACCTGAATATTCTCTAAAATCTGGACCAGAACATATTCTGCCTGAAGACATTGAGACGTGAGCCCCAAACATATGTAAGAGTCTTTTATGCATTTCACTTTCAGAGACGCATTTCCTTCCTTTTTTTTTTTTTTTTTGTAAGATCTCAATTCCCTTATTTTGTTTTTAGTTTACATTATTTGTCTGAGTCAACTTCTGTAACTCCACATCACTACAATTTTTTTTAAGACATTGACTCCCTTCTCACTTTATTGCTTCCTGCCATACCTATGCTATGATCTTGGGTGATTTCAATGTCCATCGGGATGACCCATCCACTTCCCTGATGTCTCAGTTATGTAACCTCTTTGTATCCACGTCTCTTTTTCATCCCATGCCAGTCACCAAATCTCGTGGAGATATATATCTACCTGAGATGCTGCTCATCCCTTGGAACACCAACTTTCTTCGGTAATTAAGTCCAGACACCCAAATTTATCCAGTCCTCTTTCAGGTTCTTCCAATTACACCCAAACATTTAAAAAAAAAAACTGTTGGGACTCCCAGTTCTCTGAGCTCTCTCATTATGAAAACTTCTTGTTTCTTCACTCTGCCTCCTATTTTTGGTAAAATTTCAAGGTCTAACATTTCAACCACTCTTACCAATTTCTTAAGCTCCCTTGTTCCTGGTGGGTTTTTTTTTTCTTTCTTTCTTTCTTTCTTTCTTTCTTTCTTTCTTTCTTTCTTT
>NW_026057582.1:135243060-135266550 GCF_023721935.1 Panthera uncia
TTTCTTTCTTTCTTTCTTTCTTTCTTTCTTTCTTTCTTTCTTTCTTTCTTCTTTCTCCACAGAAGTCTGGCCAAAACCTATATCTGGATGAACACTGCTGCCTTATGTGTCCACCTTTACACATAGGCAGCTGTATACTGCTGAAGAAAAATCCACAATTACACAGACAGGCATTTATAAATGTATGGTCACCAATAACAGCTGACACACAGCAACTTGCTCTTCCATTTTCTATAAAATTATTCCAAAGCCTTTCACAGTTTTCAAAACTCCCATTTTTTTCCCTCTCTCTCATTCAATACATAGCTTTGTCTTATGTTTAAGAGAGGGAGGGAAGAAGAGAGAGAAAGAGAGAGAGAGAAGAATCCATGGGATAAGACATTTAACTTCTCAACTCAACTACCTGTACCAACATCTACTTTTCCTCCTTTATTTATGTGACAAAGAAGATCCAAAGTCAATAATTCCAGCTGTGTTCTGAATGATATTCACTCCATCAACTTCATGAACTTTACTCCTTTAATTATCCTTTTTCCTATGATGTCTTCAATTTCCCAACCATTACTGAATCATTCCCGTAACCCATTAAATATGCTCTAATGTCTCCTGTCCTATAAACAAACAAAAAACAACCAAAAACTTCCCTTAACATCCATCTCTTCCTCGTGTTGCTATTTATTTTTTTCTCCTTTCCTTTATACAAGTCTTCTTAAAAGAATTGTCTATGCTTCCTGCATACATTTCTTTACCTCTAAGGAAAGTCTGATAAGGCCACTGGGCCATCCTTTAGCTAAACCCCCAATAGAGGAATCGCTGTATCTTCCAGGAATGGACCTGCCTTAGTATCCCTGCCACCATCAGTCATGGCAGTACTCCTTGGATGGGAGCACCCAAGGGAAGTGTGGTAATGAAACCATGGATTTCAGAGCACATCAGCTGGAGCCCTCAGCTCCCTCCAGTCAGAGATCTGAGAGGTGCATCCCCAAGGCTGTCACCTTGGGGATCATACTAAGTCCTTGTTCATTTTTTACTTTAGAATGATATGCAGACAGACCATTAAAATAAGAGTGCTATTATATAGAACGTGAGGTGGTGGCTACTTTAAATTGAGTAGTCATTTAAATTAAAATTTGAAGTACCCAATTACATAAAAGTTGGAGAGGACAGCATGTCAAGACGAGTATACCAATGGAAAAACCTATAAGTCAAGAAGGAGCTTGATGGAGTAGAAAAAAGCCAGAAAGAGTGCCATTTTGGCCAGATCACAGCAAGCAAGCAAAAGAGGAGTACAGGGGCCACCAGGGAAGAAGAGAGGCTCCAAATACTTACTAAAGGCTTTATAAGCTAGAGTAAAAAGCTAGGGTGAAAACTTTGGATTTTATTCTAACTTCTAATCCATATAAGAAACCACATAAGACTTTTCATTGGGGGAGACATGCATTTGGAGTACATATATTTAAAATATCATTTAAGATTAGAAACAATATAAATACCCATGACGATGAGATTTGTTGATCCATACAATAAACTATCGTATCACTGTTAAAAAGGATGAAGAGGTTCTACATGCACTGTATATATAGAATCATGATTAAAATATGCTAACTTAAAATTCAAGAGGCAGAACAGTTTGACAGGACAGTTATTTTACAACATTCTGGGAAAATATGAACATGTTCATATTAACCTCTAGAAGGTTGCACTAGAAACTGGTAGCAATGGTGACCTCTGAAAGGGGACCTGGTTAACTGTGTGACAAGAACTAAAGGGAAACTTCAGAACTTAGGGAATTTTGCAAACTTTCTCATGGGTCAGTAAATACATTGAATGAAAGGCTAGCATGAGGGAGGGGCGCCTGGGAGGCTCGGTAAGCATCTGACTTCAGCTCAGGTCATGATCTCACGGTCCGTGGGTTAGAGTCCCGTGTCAGGCTCTATGCTAACAGCCCAGAACCTGGAGCCTGCTTCAGATTCTGTGTCTCCCTCCTTCTCTGCCCCTCCCCTGCTCATGCTCTGTCTCTCTCTCAAAAATAAATAAACATTAAAAAAAAAAGTTAGCAAGAGGAAGGAATAAATTACAACCCAAATGGAATACCAAATTAATATTTCCAATCCAAAATTACATCCCAAGCCCCAGACATGTCTATCTGACTGGCTATGGGGTTATCTCCACTTGGAAGGAATTCATCAAGCTCGACATAACCCAAACCAAAATCACCACTTCCATTTATCCTTCAAATTTTGGCTTCAATGTCACTTGTTCAGAGACCTCCCTGGACTGCTCTGTGTGCCCTATCACCTGGGACTGTGTGGTTCCTTCTTACTCTCCCTAGACTGTACATTTTGTATAGCATCAGCCATGACCAATCTGTTAACCCCTGCATCCTCACTGCCTAACACAGAATCTGGCTGAAGGAATATATGTGATTTAATAAAGACAGTCTTTCAGAAATCATTCTTAGATTTTATGAATAAGGTACAGCTACTATTTCTGTAATGTCAATTATTTTACAGAATTCAAAGTATAAGAGTAGTTGAGAAGGGATGTGATTTAACATACAAGAAATAGATTTCTATTTAATATGGCTGATGAAGAAGAAATTTCCCTTCCTAAGCTAAATCATAAACAGTTGACTAATAGACCTTTGGAAGGAAGGAAGGAAGGAAGGAAGGAAGGAAGGAAGGAAGGAAAGAAGGAAGGAAGGGAGGGAGGGAGGGAGGGAGGGAGGGACGGGCGGAGGCAGGGAAGGAGGGAGGGAAGGAGGGAGGAAAGGACGGAGGGAAGGAGGGAAATACACCCCAAAACTGAAGTGGCAAAACACTATGAAAGGGCTTTTGAATAAGCATAACTAAAACATTCAAATTGACTTTATAGAGAGGAGGAGAGACAGGAAACCAGAAAGCAAAAAAAACCCCAGGTGATTGTAAGAGCCACATTGCATTTCTAGATAAGAAAAAATACAAATATTAAGGGGCGATTGGGTGGCCCAGTCGGTTAAGTGTCCAACTTCAGCCCAGGTCATGATCTCATGGCTCCTGAGTTAAAGTCCCTTTTAGGCTCTGTGCTGACTGACAGCTCAGAGCCTGGAGCCTACTTTGGATTCTGTGTCTCCCACTCTCTCTGCCTCTCCCCCATTCTCATTCTCTCTCTCTCTCTCTCCTTCAAAAATAAATAAATATTAAAAAAAAGAATTAAAAAAATAATAAATAACTTAAATCTCATTGAGTGAACCTTAAATGCAATGATGGTTGTAAATATGCTATTCAAGAGGCACATATACAAACATTATTATATTATTATTAATACTATTATTATTATTATAATCAATTTTACTGTTAATAAGTAGTTTCAAGGTACTCTTGATTAAGTTACTCACTTTTCTCTAGATCTTCTATAGAGCTAATGTCTTTGTAACACTTTTTGATTTTGCATTTCAGAAGATCATGTGTTTTGTCTAATTTCAGTATAAATTTTGACCCACTTAAGTGAATTTTTAGAGAATATTCTAAAATGGCTATCAGGATTTCTGTTCCCAGAGTAGTTCATTGCATTTGAAGGACAGTCACGAGTTTATGACAAGGAGCGAGGGAGAGAGCATCAGGCTGGCTTCGTAGACACAAGAGAGCATGTGTAGAAGCAGGTGGAAAAGAACAGAGAAGCAATGCCAACTTTTTATTTTTTTGAAATGCAATATTAATGCACAAAATTTTCAGCCAAGTCAGTTTTCTGAATTCAAACACATGTAAGTTACTGTCCATGGTCACTGTGCATTAGCTGATTAAAGTCTCTGAAGAGCGTTGCACTAAGGGCGTGTGTGTAATTTCAACTTAACGTTCTATAAAGTAATTGACGATGAGCCCTATTTTTATTTTTCTTGCTGCCAAATACTCGGTTCACATCTACACAGGCCCACTTTAGAAAATTCTAGTTTAAAGTTTCTTTCTGTAGCTGCTGACACCCTCTCTCTACGCCTCTATGCCTCTATGCCTTAGTCTGATACCCACATTTTGCTTCTTCTGCCCTTTGGCCTCTGGGCACGGGGAGGAACTTGCCTTAGTGGTGACCCGAAGTGTGTACCTCAGGGCAACATGTCACCCTCTGAGCCAGGCTTCTGGTTTTAGATAGTGTTCTGACCAGACCTAAGCCCAAAGGCTGCTTAGGCATGGATGAGAGGCCACTTGTCACATGAGGCATCTACCTTTGGTCTGTAAGTGCCTGGAGGTTTATAGGCTTATAGCAGCTTCTCAGGGAAGCGGATGAAAGGCAACCCCAGGATGTTGCCTGCCTGGACTCCTAGGGTGATAGCTAAAAAATAACACATATACGCAAAGGAAAGGGACTTTCGGGTCAGGTGTCCTGGGTTCTAGCCTCCACTGGACCAAACACCAGACTAGCAAGTTTACCCCCCACCAGTGTTAAGTTCCTTTCCTGTGAGATGGAGTGCTATCTCACAGAGTTTTTGCGAGGTGTTGAGATAATGTAAGTAGAGTTTCTGGAAGATTGTTGGTTTTCAATAAGTAATAGCTATGACTGATTTTTCTAATTATATACACACACACATTTAGGATTTCACATAAAATGATTATTTATTGCCACATAGGAGTATGCCAGAAAGTTAGCAGCTTAAGGTAATATTCATTTATTATTCAGAGCTCCTGTGGGGCAGGAGTCAGCCCAACTGGGTCATCTGCAATCAAGGCGTTGGCTAGGCTAGGGTCTAATTTGAAGGCTCATTTCTAAGGCTCCTGTGGTTAGTGGAAGGATTCAGTTCTCTGATGTCTGTCATTTGGAAGCTGCCCTAGGTATCTTGTTATGTGGGCCTCGCCATGAAGCAACCTACATCATTAAAGCCAATAAGGGAAAGAGGCAACAGACAAGAGTTTTCTAGCGAGACAGAAGAGACAAGGTCGACGCAAACTAATCATGAAAGTGGCATCTCATGACCTTTGTCATATTCTCAGGTTAGAAGCAAGTCACAGGTCCAACCCATACTCAAGGGAGGGGACATACACGGTCTGAATACCAGGAAAAGGAGAGCCATCTTGGATTTGGTCTGTCACAAACAGGGTCAAATCACACAGGCTGGGGTTTAGTTGTATTCACCCCCTTTCTTTTTGGTTGTACTTCTCCCCACCCCAACCCCTTTCCCTTTCCATCCCTTTCTACCTACATCATCTGGCATTTCTACTCTTGGGTAATCCATCTTAATAACCTGGTTTGCATAATATCATATTTTCTCCAGTCAGATACAGATATAGACAGATAGACTGATTGACTAAGATAGATAGATAGATAGATAGATAGATAGATAGATAGAGGTATAGTTGCATAGACACACATATATGTACATGTGTGCATATGTGTTTATATATATTTTTCATTTAAAAAAATGTGACCACATCACATCCATCTATTTATATCCTGATTTTCCCACACAGAAATAGGCCATGGAAGTTTCTCCAAGGCCAAAGATACAGTACTAAGCTACACAATAGGCTGTGATATTTACAACACCTAGCCTTCCACTACTAATAAGAATTCACTCAGTTTCCACTTTTTTGGCACCAAAAACAATGATGCAATAAATATCCTTGTGCATGTATCCTTATGTACTGAGGCATTTGTTTTTCTGGGATAGTTTCCCATAGTTGGATGTCTGGGTCAAAGGATATTTTCAATTTAATAGATATTGCCAGATTGCTTTCCAAAAAAGCTATATTGAAGCACATTTCCACCAGCAATATATTAAAGTGCCCCTTTCCTCTGTATCCCTGCCAGCAATAGGTGTTACTGCTCTGTTCGGTGCTTGCCAATCTGATGGGCATAAAGGATATCTCATTAGTTTAATCTGCATTTGCTGATGATTGGTGAGGTTGAACGTCTTCCTGTTTGTTGGCCATTTGGAGCTGCCTCTTTGTGTGCTGCTTCTACATAGTCTTTGCTAATCTTTCTGTTGGGATGTTTGAAAGGGCTATTTATAGAAAATGGATGTTAATTCCTATCACTTGCATTAATTTTTTTTTTCTCCAAAGTGATCATTGTCTTGTATTTGCTTTACATATGGAATCTTTTTCCATACAAAGGTTTTCTAATTTTGTATGGTCCATATACATACAGGTTTGTTTTGTCCTATTCCTAAAAAATACATGAAGTGTCCTAAATATTCATTCTCTTTTTTTATCTAATTTTTTTAATGTTTATTTATTTTTGAGAGAGAGAGATAGAGAATCCCAAGCAGGCCCCTCACTGTCAGCACGGAACTGGAAGTAGGGTTCAATCTCACCAACTGTGAGATCATGACCTGAGCCAAAATCAAGAGTTGGTCGCTTAAGCAACTGAGCCACTCAGCTGCCCCTGGAAGAAAATGTTACTTCTTCGTTGTATGTGTATAATACTTCATGAAATCTGTTAGTTAAGAATTTATTTAGGTTTCTGCGTCTATATTCATAAATAACAGGCTTGATTTGCTTTATCCACTCTTCATTGACTTTGCAAAAAGAGCTTTACTGACATATAATTTACAACTATAAAATTCACCCAGTTCAAGTATACTATTCAATGACCTTTAGTAAATTTACAAAGTTGTCAACCATCACCACAATCCAGTTTTAGAGCATTTCCATGGCCTCAAGAAGAACCCCATGTGCAATCAATTCTGGTTCCCATGCCCAATCCCAGGCAACCACTGCTTCCTTCTGCTTTGTCTGTAGAATTGTTTTGTGTGAACATTCTATAGAAATAAATCACACAATACGTGGTCTCTGTGTCTAACTTGGCATAATGTGTTTGAGATTCATGCATTTTGCAGCATGCTTCGCTGTTTGATTCATTTTGATGACTGAATTTGTTTTCTTTATACAATGTATAATTTGAATTTTGGAATTAAAGTTTAGAAAACTTCCTAAAATGATTTGCGAAAATGTTTAATATCTGTGGTGGCATGTAATTGTCTTATGAAACTGAAATTATCTTTTCCTTAAAGAGGAGGTAGAATTAACTGTGAACCCACTGGTACCTTTTTCAGTATCAGATATGGAACTGTTTTTACATCCTTTGTTTATATTAACTGATCAATTCGAATTTCTACTTCATCTTGGATCAGTTTTAGTAATTTATATTTTGCTAGTAAATAGTCCATTTTTTTCCTAGGATTTCAAATGCTTGGCATGTATTCTCGAATATCTCTCCTTTAGCGATATATTTATAATCATAGGTCTTTTCTAATCCTTGGTCTTGTATTTTATCTTTTCTCTGTTCTACTCCTTACTCTCCTCCCCCTGTGCCTTCTCCTCCTTCTTCTTTGAAGTCTTTAATCAGGTCTATGTCATATTTATGGTCTTTTAAAGTAATAATCTTTTCATTTCTATAACCTTTTTACTATTTTTGGTATTAATTTTCTCTAATTTCAGGTTTTCATTTTTTCAATTCTTTCTTCCTCATCTCTTTTGTTTTGCTTCTTGTTGCTTTGCTGGTGTTCTTTTTCTAAAATCACGAGAGGAATAATATCATCTATTTTAGTTTACATTACTTTTATTTATAAATAGAAAAAAATGTAGATTATACATTATGCAAAAAAAATTGTTTTTGTTTGGTTAAATACTCTTTTCATTGCTTTCTTAACAGTTTGTATTTTCAGGTTTGCGGTCCTCTTTGATTCCAGGAATATCTATTAGCTTACTCCTCAGAGTCCAAGTAGGTGAGCTAATTCTGCCAATCTTCTTAATATTAGTTAATTTTACTGAATTGCATGCAGGGTATATGGGCTATACAACCTTTTTTTTTTTTTTTTTTTGTAATTAGGTTCAGATCAATTTATAGGAATGTTCTGTGGACTTATAAAAATTTATATTATTTCTTTCAGGAATATATGGGTCTATACTATTAAATAAAATTATTGTGTCACTCAATTCCTTCATGTCTGCATTTATTTTTCCCATAGATCCATATAATTTCAAAATAAGTGTATTGAAATCTACCATGTTAAATGCTTACTACAGACCAAGTGGGATTCATTCCTGGGCTGCAGGGCTGGTTCAACATTCGCAAATCGATCAATGTGATACATCACATTAACAAAAAAAAAGAGAAGAACCATATGATCCTGTCAATCGATGCAGAAAAGGCCTTTGACAAAATCCAGCACCCTTTCTTAATAAAAACCCTTGAGAAAGTCGGGATAGAAGGAACATACTTAAAGATCATAAAGGCCATTTATGAAAAGCCCACAGCTAACATCATCCTCAACGGGGAAAAACTGAGAGCTTTTTCCCTGAGATCAGGAACACGACAGGGATGCCCACTCTCACCGCTGTTGTTCAATATAGTGCTGGAAGTTCTAGCATCAGCAATCAGACAACAAAAGGAAATCAAAGGCATCAAAATTGGCAAAGATGAAGTCAAGCTTTCGCTTTTTGCAGATGACATGATATTATACATGGAAAATCCGATAGACTCCACCAAAAGTCTGCTAGATCTGATACATGAATTCAGCAAAGTTGCAGGATACAAAATCAATGTGCAGAAATCAGTTGCATTCTTATACACTAACAATGAAGCAACAGAAAGACAAATGAAGAAACTGATCCCATTCACAATTGCACCAAGAAGCATAAAATACCTAGGAATAAATCTAACCAAAGATGTAAAAGATCTGTATGCTGAAAACTATAGAAAGCTTATGCAGGTAATTGAAGAAGATATAAAGAAATGGAAAGACATTCCCTGCTCATGGATTGGAAGAATAAATATTGTCAAAATGACAATACTACCCAAAGCTATCTACACATTCAATGCAATCCCAATCAAAATTGCACCAGCATTCTTCTCGAAACTAGAACAAGCAATCCTAAAATTCGTATGGAACCACAAAAGGCCCCGAATAGCCCAAGTAATTTTGAAGAAGAAGACCAAAGCAGGAGGCATCACAATCCCAGACTTTAGCCTCTACTACAAAGCTGTCATCATCAAGACAGCATGGTATTGGCATAAAAACAGACACATAGACCAATGGAATAGAATAGAAACCCCAGAACTAGACCCACAAACGTATGGCCAACTCATCTTTGACAAAGCAGGAAAGAACATCCAATGGAAAAAAGACAGTCTCTTTAACAAATGGTGCTGGGAGAACTGGACAGCAACATGCAGAAGGTTGAAACTAGACCACTTTCTCACACCATTCACAAAAATAAACTCAAAATGGATAAAGGACCTGAATGTGAGACAGGAAACCATCAAAATCTTAGAGGAGAAAGCAGGAAAACACCTCTCTGACCTCAGCCGTAGCAATCTCTTACTGGGCACATCCCCAAAGGCAAGGGAATTAAAAGCAAAAGTGAATTACTGGGACCTTATGAAGATAAAAAGCTTCTGCACAGCAAAGGAAACAACCAACAAAACTAAAAGGCAACCAACGGAATGGGAAAAGATATTTGCAAATGACACATCGGACAAAGGGCTAGTATCCAAAATCTATAAAGAGCTCATCAAACTCCACACCCGAAAAACAAATAACCCAGTGAAGAAATGGGCAGAAAACATGAATAGACACTTCTCTAAAGAAGACATCCGGATGGCCAACAGGCACATGAAAAGATGTTCAACGTCGCTCCTTATCAGGGAAATACAAATCAAAACCACACTCAGATACCACCTCACGCCAGTCAGAGTGGCCAAAATGAACAAATCAGGAGACTATAGATGCTGGAGAGGATGTGGAGAAACGGGAACCCTCTTGCACTGTTGGTGGGAATGCAAATTGGTGCAGCCACTCTGGAAAGCAGTGTGGAGGTTCCTCAGAAAATTAAAAATAGACCTACCCTATGACCCAGGAATAGCACTGCTAGGAATTTATCCAAGGGATACAGGAGTACTGATGCATAGGGGCACTTGTACCCCAATGTTTATAGCAGCACTCTCAACAATAGCCAAATTATGGAAAGAGCCTAAATGTCCATCAACTGATGAATGGATAAAGAAATTGTGGTTTATATACACAATGGAATACTATGTGGCAATGAGAAAAAATGAAATATGGCCTTTTGTAGCAACATGGATGGAACTGGAGAGTGTGATGCTAAGTGAAATAAGCCATACGGAGAAAGACAGATACCATATGGTTTCACTCTTATGTGGATCCTGAGAAACTTAACAGAAACCCATGGGGGAGGGGAAGGAAAAAAAAAAAAAAGAGGTTAGAGTGGGAGAGAGCCAAAGCATAAGAGAATGTTAAAAACTGAGAACAAACTGAGGGTTGATGGGGGGTGGGAGGGAGGGCAGGGTGGGTGATGGGTATTGAGGAGGGCACCTTTTGGGATGAGCACTGGGTGTTGTATGGAAACCAATTTGACAGTAAATTTCATATATTAAAAAATAAAAAAAAAAAAAGAAAAGAATTGTGAAGGAAAAAAAAATTAAATTAAATTAGTTGATATTAAAAAAAAAAAGTAAAAGTCTGCTTACAACGGGTTTAGTTAATATCCATCATATTATATAGATCATATAGATACACTAAAAAGGAAAAAAAAAAATCTCCTGGTAATGTGGGTGATCATTTCACAGTATATGTAAATCAAACTATCATGCTGTACATCTTAAACTTATATAGTGATGTATGTCAATTATTTCTCAATAAAACTGGAAAAAAAAATTAAAAAAATAAAAAATAAAAAAAATAATAAATGCTTACTACATTCCTCTTGATTTTCAAATGGATTTATATATTTAGTTATTATGTTATTTAATGCATATGACTTTGTGATAGTATTATCTTCTGTATCAGTTGCATCTATTGTCATTATATTGTGTCCCTCTGTTTGGTACTTTTAATCTTAGAGTCACCTTGATTATTTGGTTGAAGTAATATTGTCATGTCTACTGTTTGTACTCATTTGCTTAATGTCTCATTTAAAAACAAACACATGGGGGCGCCTGGGTGGCTCAGTCGGTTAAGCATCTGATTTCGGCTCAGGTCATGATCTCACGGTCCGTGGGTTCGAGCCCTGCATCGGGCTCTGTGCTGACACCTCAGAGCCTGGAGCTTGTTTCAGATTCTGTGTCTCCTTCTCTCTTTGACCCTCCCCTGTTCATACTCTCTGTCTCAAAAATAAATAAATGTTAAAAAAATAAATATAAATAAATAAATAAATAAATAAAACCAAAAACACGTTAAAGTTTTTCAGTTCTACTCATTTGCTCTTATGTCTTTTATTTTAAAAAAAACATGTTAAAGTTTACTTAATAAATAGCATATTTTAACCCACACTTAACTCTGTCAATCTCTTGTTTTTAATGGAAAAATTTCATCAATTCTCAATACATATATTATTTTATTTCTTCCATTTCTATATCTACTATGTAAAGCCTTTAGTGATTTCTTTTTTTGTTTTTACCTTTCCAGTTTTTTTTTCCACCACCAGTTTGATTAAGTTTCTGTTCATTTTATTTTTTATTTTTTAAATTTGTAAGTTCTACTATGCTTTCCCGTATTCTGGCTGATCACTTTCCCTTTCCAGAGACTCATAATCAGATTCTACTTACTAATATTTTATGAACTCTTTTTCAGGCCAAATATTCTACTAACCTCCATTTCCTTGCCCTTCTATGAGATGAAATCTCAGAATCTCCACTTGTCCTTTCTTTCTTGCCACTGAGTAACCCCTACCCATATGATATCTTTAGAATGCTTCTTCCTCTCTCTCCCCAGTTACCACCCAAGTTCAGTTTCACAGAGCTAACTATGTTCAGATGTAAGCAACTGTCATTTTTCCTTCCAGATGCTCTTTTTATTGTAATAACCCATGTTGGTGCTCTGTTAACAACTTTTCAGAGAGTCTGTCATTATCTATTTAGATATATGTGCATAAACCAAGATCCATTCCTTTCCACATGTTGTCCTCTTCCTCCACTTCTCCTTCCTTGAGATCTTCATTCAGATGGGTCTGTGTGTTGGAGTTGCTTTTTGAGAAGTTTTCTCTGATAGAATAAGGGAGTGACCTACTCTCTGAACCCTGATGTCTTTGCAATGGTATTCCTTTTAGTCCTGACAGATAGATCATAACTTGACTAGGTATGGGATAACTAAGTTGTAACCCTTTGTCTCAGCAGCTTTCAAATGTTATTCTGCCATCATCTAGCCTCCAGCTTTACAGACCATAAGAGCAATGGCAGTTTGATTCTTTTTCCGTGTTTAGGTACTGTGATGGACTAAATTGTATCCCCAAAATTCACATGTCAGAACCCCAACACCCCTGTGACTGTATTTGGAGTTAAGTTCTTGAAAGGGTAATTAAAGTTAAATGAGGTCATAAGGGTGGTGTTATAGTCTTATGGCACTGGTGTTCTTATAAAATGAGGAGAGACCAGAGATCTCTTTTTCTCTCTTCATGTACACACAGAGGAAAGGCCATACGAGGGCACAGGAGAAAGGCTTTATCTGAAATCAACTTTGCTGGCATTTTGATCTTGGATCCAGCCTCTAAATCTATAAGAAAATGAAAGTCTATTGTTTAAGCCACCCAGTCTGTGGTGTTCTGTTATGACAGCTTGAACAGGCTAATACTGGTACATTTTTCTTCTTACCAGGAAGTTTGTGAGAATTCTCTTTAGCATTGGAGCTCTACAGTTTTATCAGGAGATTTAAGTTTGTGTCTTTTCCTTTTTTTTTAAATGTTTATTTTATTTATTTTGAGAGAGAGCTCAAGCAGGGGAGGGGCAGTGAGAGAGCACGAGAGAGAATCCCAAGTGCAGAGCCCAATGTGGGGCTCGATCTCACAAATAGTGAGATCATGACCTGAACCGAAATCAAGAATCAGAGGCTTAATCCACTGAGCCACCCAGGTGCCCTGGTGAGTATCTTTTCTCATCAACTCTACTGGAACTTGTATCATTTTTAATTGAACAGACATCCCCACCCACCCACCTCAGGGAAATTTTATACGCTTATTGGCCAATTATTGTCTTTTTCCCATTTTTTTAATCTCCTGAAATCATTTTATTTACATTTATGGTCTAAGAGTTTTGTTTTCCAATTCTCTTATCTGTTCTCTCATATTTTCCATTTCTATGATTTGAGACGTTTCTTCTAACGAGTTATTTAGGTTATGGCTTTGGGTCTTAGCAATGACTACCTGACTGTCCTCCCAATTAATCTACTTACTGATTTTTGAATACTGTACCAGAATCTCATTTATCATTTTTCATTCAAGAAATTCAAATTTAACTGCCAATTTTCTGCCTCCATTAAAAAGTCCACTTCTATCCAGTTGACATCAAAGTACTCCTATAATCTTCACTCAAAAATTAATGAAAAACGATTGAATGAATTCATGACATACTTACTATGGTCCAGGAAATTTTTAGGCAGGCACAGGGCACTTAGTTACAAAAGCTAACTTAATTATTACCCTCATAGAGCTTATAGTCTAGTCGTATAGACAGGTGCCATACAGACCCATTCATAAATATATGAAAACAAAATTTAAGGCATGCCATAAGAGAAAATAAAAGAGCACCACAAGAGAAAACAACAGGTCAGGGTGGAGATAAATGGTGTATAGTCAGGAAGGCTTCTCTGAGAAGTGAAATATAAGCTGAAAATGAAGGACAAGTTGACCAGTTCAAGATATCAGTGGGACATTGTTCCAGACAGAAGAAAAAGTTTACAAAGAGAGAAGTCTATTCAGGGCATTGGAAGAAGGTCAGCACAGTGGGAGCAAGCTGGGCTTTGGAGGTCTTGTCAGAATGCAGTCTTCTTTGTAAGAGCAATGAAAAGCCATTGTCGTGTACTAAGAAGAAAGTAAAATGATCCAACATTCATGTAAAAAGGATGATTCTGGATGCTGTTTGAAGAATAGATTGGGAGTGGGTGGGTCATGGGTGTTTGTAAGGAAGCAGAAGATGTCATTTAAACTAGGGGTCAACAAACTTCTATAAAGGACCGGATAGTAACTATTTTAGGCTTTGCAGTCTATTTGGCCTCTGTTGTGACTAACTTACTATTGCAGCATGTAAACACCCATAGACAATACATAAATTAATGCACATGGCTATATTCCCCCCAAAATATCTGATTCATAAGTACAGGTAGCGGGTTGGACTTGGCCTGTGAGCTGTAGTTTGCTGACCCCCTACTCTAAGCATTTAGAGATCCCTCTTTCGCTCACACCAAAAGAACATCACTGAGATCCTGATCTCAAAGTTCTGTATTGTATCCTTTAGTCTGATCCTGACGACTGGCATATGCAAGGTTCTCAGTAAATATTTGTTGACAGAATAAGCAATGTAGAGGACCATGCTATTTAAACTTGTCTAACAAGGAAAAAAAATTGATAATTCATACTCTTGGCTTGGTGTCACTTAGCCAGTTGTCTACCCACAGCAAAGCTCATTTTGGAGTGACTAAGTAAGCAATACTGTTCAATTAATTAATGGGGAAGATATTTCAAGTTTGTCTTGACTTGTATTCCTCTCTGATAACCCATTTTTTCTTATTAATGGAGACCCTACATATAATAGATTTCATCCCTTCTGATTTTGAAATATTTTACAGTCTCCTTTTGGTATTTGCATATAGTTAAATAGACTCACGTTCCTTTATTTATTCTCTATTTGATACGTAAGATGTGTGTAATTATTATACTAAATAACATGATATTTGGATGTTGGATACAGGAAAGCACATAGATCTAAGCAATATCCCCAACACTGAAATGTTGGTAGGGCGTGAAAAAAATTCGTGTATTTTTTATTACTAATGAGTAGGAGGTATGTGTGTCTACATGCCAAGACCCCATAAACAGAATAAATTAACAGATAGAAACTTAAGCTTGAATAACTCTGAATTAGGGATGATTTGAGCATTAATAGGTCTATTACCTCCTTTTCCTGAAAGAAAAGTCATCTTTGTGCTTATTATAGGATGCCAGCTGTGATAGTGATGGGTGTTTGCTAATCTGAAAAGGGGACTGGAAAAGGTATTGCAATGTTTAGAAAAGCTTAATTTATGTAAAGCTTTCCCAAAGTTTCGTCTTTTTTAGCTCGGCTTAAGATGTCATAGAGGAGACACCACATGGTCAGTAAAAACTCCTAGGAATCTGCCAGCCAGACTGTTTTTTGTCCTCATACATTCCCTGAGAGTAGTCACCTTCTGTCCAATAAATACATAAATTTTCCATATATGTGTTTATATTTATTGCAAATATTTTCTCAGTTTGTCATTTACATTTTAATTATTTATGAAGATTTCAATACACAAAACCTTTCATTGTGTTCAATGATATACCCTATCTACTTAGTTTTACTGTGTGTTTCAAATTGTACTAAGTTGTTAGCACATGCTATTTTATTTAATCTGTAAATCACTTGTAAAGTACAAGTGCAATATTGCAATTTTTTTTTCTGGATGAGGAAACAGAGGCAGAGAGTTTCAGTGTCTTCTCCAAGGTCACATATCAATTAGCAAGTGGCAGAGATGGTCTCTAAAAGCCAGATAATTTGACTCCAGAGCCCATGTTTTTATATTATTTTCTACATTTTCTTTGAGGTTTTTGCCTCAAAAGGCCTGACCCACTTTAACATTAGATAATTTCCCTTTTCTTAACACTTCTCTGTTTGCTTAACTCTCCACTTCTTTTCCTCTCTCTTTTCCTCCTCCCCCAAGCCTTTCCCTTCCTTTGGCCTTCTTCCCCAACTCCTACATTCTCTTTATTTCATCTGGAATTTACGTTGAGTGATGGTGTAGGGTAAGAATGCAAGTTATTTCTTCAAATAGTTAAACAATTACTCCTATAGTACTTATTAAATATTCTGGCATTTTGTCAATGACTTCTTGATTTTTTTTTTTTTTAAGTGAGCTCTACGCCAGACGTGGGCCTTGAACTCACAACTCTGAGATCAAGAGTCACACGTTCTGCCAACTGAGGCAACCAGGTGCCCCATCAATGATTTAAAATGCTGTCTTTATCATGTGGGAAATAGACAGACTTGATGTGGATTTTATTTCATTGTTCTGTCCACTGCTTGTCCCCCGATTGTTACCTTAATACCACATGGTTTAGATGTTTTAATTCTGTAATGTTTTATTACAGATTCTTTATCACAATCAAAAATATTAACTTCAAAAAATTGACTATCATGCTCATATGGTCTGCCATATACATGTTTTCTTGATTAATTCTTTCCCTTTATTTACCAGTTTTCAAGTAATGAGTTGATTCCCTTACACTCCAAAGGGAATGTTCGGGGGATTTGGGGGGGACTATCATTATAAACTAATGGATTTTAAAATATGGGTGTGCTCTAATCCATCTTTGGACAGTAAGTGTCTTTAAGTTTTATCCTAGATTATTTTAAACCAAACCTGAAGAGTCTTCAGTCACTTGCACATGTTCTATGATCCAGACTCACTTTCCACATTTCTTTCCCTAAATCAGGAATCAGCCATATCTTCAAGGATCTTTGGTTAATTTTGTTGTTAAGTAGTTCACAATCTGTGCACGAGCAGCACTCATTTGGTCATGGTTTCTAGGTTTTTACTTTGGGCGAAGAAAATGTATCATGAGTTCATACTGATATTCCCATCCCAATGTAACATTATTGCTTTTGGCATTTCTTATTTGCTTTTAGATTTGGCCTCTTCCCTCATGCTGAAAATCTTTGTTAGCATCATCATTTACTTGGTTTATGTCCATACACACACACATTTTGAGCTTTAATGTAATTTGGCCCAAAAATACATGCACTAATATGGTGTTAAGGACAAACCAGCAAAGCAAGGTGTATTAGAAAAGTAGAACTTCCATTTGTTTCTGCCTCCCCCTATAGAATAGAATATTACAAAATATGGTTTTATTTCCATTTTTAAGTATCCATCCATCCATCCATAGAAACTTTCCCCTGACTTGGTTAAATATTGACACACTATATAAAAATTTCTTCTCCCTTTTTGTTGTTCTTGTTGTTGTTTCAGTCTTTTACTATGACAAAATGCTGTAATAAACACCTTTGTGAATGTGTATTTTTCTACTTTTGCAATGTATCATTTTTAAAAACTTCTAGAACAGAGATTGCTGGGTAAAATAGTATGTGTATATATAATATGTATATGTAATTTTGCTAGAAATTACCACCAAATTTGTTGTGCAATTTTACATTCCCATTGGGAATCTATGACAGTGACTGTATCTTTCCAGTCACTGTCTCAACAGTAGTGTATTTCTCAAACTCTTAGATTTTGGCAATCTGAAAGGTGAGCAATACTATTTCAGTATAGTTTTAAATTTTTATACTTCTTACTAGAAGTGACATTGAACGTCTTTTCATATGTTAAGGACCATCCTGTAAATTGATGATTTTATGTATTTTTCCCAGAGGGGGGAGAGAGAGAGAGAATCTGAAGCAGGCTCCACACCATCAGTGCAGAGCCCGATGTGGGGCTAGAACTCATGAACCGTGAGATCATGACCTGAGAGAAAGTTAGATGTTCAAACTGACTAAGCCACCCAGGTACCCCTGTCTATGGGTTTTTTTTTATTATATTTAGAAACTCTTTTATTATTAACATTACTAACTCACTGTAATTTGCAAGTAAGTTGCAAACCCAATGGTACTTGCAAAAATTATATTTTATATAGTTTTACATAATCTACAAATTTATGTATGATCTATAATTTTATATTATATAAAAGTATAGTTTTCCCCTATTGATTATAAATTTTTAAGTTATTGTTAGGTAAATTATCCCTTTTTCTGGATTATAAAATAATTAATCTATATTTTCTTTCAGTATTTGTAAGGTTTTATTTTTCACATTTAAATCTATGATTCATATTGATCTTTTTTGGTATGTGGTATGAGGAAACCAATTTAAAATTTTTCACTTGGGTATTCATATACTCCATTTCTGTTCATCGAAAAGTTCATCTCTCCCCCATCGGTATGAGATGTTATAATGTTATATATTACATTTTCATTTTGTAAATAAGTCTATTTCTGGCTCTGTTCACAATGCTCTCAATTATAGACTCTTTGCAAATTTTTTTGGTTCTTGCAAATGAACTTTATAATTAACTTGTCTGGCTCCCGGAAAAAAATGTGATTATTTGTTATTTGGGGTCTCGTTATATTTACATATTAACTTACAAGTAGTATACTTTTAATGATGTTGAATGTTCCTTCCAAGAACATGGTATGTCTTTCAATTTGTTCAAATTCACTTTTATGTCTTTCAGAGTATTTTGTAATTTTCCTCACAAAATTCTTGCACAATTTTTCTTAACTTTTAGTTGTTGCTGTTTATTTTTGGTTTTGTTTTTGTTTTTGCTATTATAAGTAGAGTCTACTCTTTCAATATATCTTCCAGATAGTTTTTTTGTATGTTTGAAGTTTCCAGCTTTTGTGTGTAGATATTACAAGCTGCAAATGTATTTAATTTTACTTAATTTTTATAGTAGGGCTTCCACAGATTTTTGGCAGGGGGGTTGGGGGGGACTGCTTTCCAGATAATCATTTCATCATTCAACAAAAATAATTCTACTTTTTCCTTTTTCATTCTTAAGGCTTTAGTTACATTCCTGTTTAATTCCACTGCTGATGCCTCCAACACAATGATGAATAGTTCTGACCATAGCGTGCTCATTTACATTGTGTTCCGCTTTTTTTTTTTAATTTTTTTTTAATGTTTTTATTTTTGAAGGGGAGAGAGAGACAGCATGAGCGGGGGAGGAGCAGAGAGTGAGGGAGACACAGATTTCAAAGCAGGCTCCAGGCTCTGAGCCATCAGCACAGAGCCCGATGCGGGGCTCGAACCCACAAACTGTGAGATCATGACCTGAGCCAAAGTCAGACGCTCAACTGACTGAGCCACCCAGGTGCCCCCATTGTGTTCCACTTTTAATGGGACATTTTGTTATGTCTTCATATTGTCACATATATATAAATACACACACAAGCTGTTGCTTTAAAAAATCTTCATTGAAATATAATTTATATATAGTAAAAGTTATCTATATAAAGTACAGAAATCAGTGATTTTAGTGTATTTACAGAATTGTGCCACTATCCAAACTTACCTAAGTTTGGAACATTTTCATCATCCCAAAAACTCATAACCACTAGCAGCCACTCCCCATTACCCCTCCTGAAAACTAGAAATCTACTTTGTCTCTATAGACTTGCCTCCTCCTAAAGACATTTCATATAAATGGAATAAACGACACATGGTCTTTTGTCCCTGGCTTCTTTCACTTATGTAAGGTTTTCAACATCCACCCATGTTCTCACCCATCAGCACTTCAATATTGCTTTGTCGTTACCTACCAATATTCCACTGTGTGAATGGACCACAGTGATTTATCAATCCATCCAGTTAATGGACATTTGGAGTGTTTTCACTTTTTGACTATCACAAACAATGCTACTAAGAACCTTCACAGGCAAGTTTATTTAGACATGTCTTCAATTCTCTTGGGTACCTACCTAGGAGTTTTGGAATTGTGGATCATATGGTAACTCTGCTTCACTTTTTGAGAAACCGTCAAACTATTTTTTTAATTACTTAAAAAAACTTTTTTTAACATCTGTTTATTTTTGAGAGACACAGTATGAGTGGGGGAGGGGCAGAGAAAGAGAGAGACACAGAATCGGAAGCAGGCTCCAAGCGCTGAGCTGTCAGCACAGAGCCTGATGCGGGGCTCAAACTCACGGACCGCGAAACCATGACCTGAGCCGAAGTCAGACGCTTAACCGACTGAGCCACCCAGGCACCCCCAAACTGTTTTTCAAAGTGGCTGTACCATTTTACATTCCTATCAGCTATGTATAAAGGTTACAGTTCCTCCACATCCTTGTGAACACGAGTTACCATCTATCTTTTCGGTTATAGCCATCTCAGTGGAGTTCAAGTGATATCACATTGGAGTTTTGATATGCATTTCCCTAAAGGTTAATTATATCGAGCATCTTCACATGTGCTTTTTGACCACTTGATTATCTTCTTTAAAGAAATGTCTATTCAAAATCCTTTGTGCTCTTATCGTCCTTTTCTATTATTGAATTGTAAGAGTTCTTTACATATTCTAGATATCACTCTCTCACTAGACATATGATTTTGCAAATATTTTCTCTCATTATGTGGGTTGTTTATTTTTTTATTTTCTTGAGGGCATTCTTGGCAGCATACATTTTAAATCTTTATTAAGTCCAAATTATCTGTTTCTTCCTCTGTTCCTTGTGTTTTGGCGTCCTATCTAAGTAGGATTTGCATAATCCAAGGTCAGGGAGATTCACTTCTATTTTTTTTCTTCAAGGAGTTTTATAGTTTCAGTGCTTACTTTTATGTCCATGATCCAATTTTGAGTTAATTTTTGCGTGCGGTATAAAGAAGGGGTCCAGCTTATTTTCATACATCTGAATATCCCGTTATCCTAACATCATTTGTTGCAAAAACTATTCTTCCCGCCCACTGAACTGCCCTGACACCTTGTCAAAAGTCATTTGACTATACATATAAGAGTTTATTTCTAGACTCTGAATTCTATTCTTTTGATTTATACATCTATTCTTAGGGCAATACCACATTGTTTTGATTACTGAAGCTGTAACAAGTTTTGAGATCGGGAAGTTTGAGTGCTCTAACTTTGTTTTGTTTTTGTTTTTGTTTTTCAAGATTCTGTTGGTTATTCTGGCTCCCCTGCTCTTAATAAATAGTTTGAAAGCAGCCAGTGTCCCAAATTGTAACGTTTGTTTTATTAGAATGTTTGTTTCATTCAATTTTATCAAGAGATTAATTATTAACTTTTTCTCATTCTACTATTTCTTATAACTCTCTGTAATTCTCCCCCATTTCCATCACTAAAACTTCAGATCAATGTTAAATAATAGTAATGATTGCATGAATCCTTGTACCATTACTGACTTCAATGAGAATTATTTTAAAGGCTCACTGTTAATGATGATGTTGGCTATTAATTTTATATAATGTTCTTGATCAAATTCTTCCTAGTTCATTAAGACCTTTTGATCAGAAGTGAATATGGGTTTTTTCTCAAATTTCTGAATCTTCCTTTTCCTGTCTGTGCAGCAAGAGTATTGAGGCTAGAATGGATCACAGAGTCCAGTCAAATAAATGCTAACTCTGGGTTTAGACACCACTGGGTTTCTTTCCAGGTTTCCTGACCAGCTCTGGGATAATTGGATCTGTTAGCTAGCGTTTTCTCAATTCCTCGTTGACAAAAAACTCTGACTGATCATACATAGCTTGTAGTGTGTTAAGGATTAAAAATAATATCTGCAAAGTAGATGACATGTAATAAACAGTCAAAAGACAGTGACTTTTATTCGTTTTGTGACTTCTAAGGTCTTTCTAGCTTTAAAATGCTCTGGAGTGCTCTGCATGTAACTGTTCACAAGACTCAATTACATCAGAAATAGGACAGCCAAGTAATTATATCTTAATTTAAAGGGAGTGGAAGTTTAAACTGAAAGTTGTTAAAAGGCAGACTAAATTTTCCCACGCAGATCATGGCACACAGGTCTGCCACCTAAGTACAAGAAAACTCAGCAATGGAACTGAGGTGTATTTTGGCATCCTATTCACACAACCTCACCTCAAAATGAGTTGACTGTGTCACAAAGATTCAGAGAGATCTTACGAGATGAAAGGGATATGAGCAGGCAACTAATTCAATCTCAGACACAAAGCATCACCATTCATTCTGTGGCTTCATCATGGCATGGTTTATCATGCCATTTATCACACCCTTTCACTAATGCACCTTTTAAAGGTAATTAACAATCTTTTACCATGAATTTAATGACCTATGTATGTGTCTCAAATCTCTTGAGTCAAGCACTGTGTGATATTCGAACCAGTATTTGATTTCTAGTAAGCGTGGACGAGGGCACGTATATATCTGTAGTTGAATGGATAAAGGAATGGACAACCCAATAAAGTAATTAGCAAATTAATCAGCTGCTTTTGTGTTTTCCCCACTCCACTTCCGTTTATTAGGTCTAAACATATGGAAAAAAAGTAATCCGTGTGTAATCATGTAAATTGTACCCTAGGCATCACTGATGTTTCCCTGTAAGACCTACTCCATCACTGATATCATTTCTAAGCACCTCCTCTTAATGAATGAATGAATTAGTGACTTCAGCTAAGTCCGTCTGGTGCTGCTGTGCTAGGAGGGGTGTGCAAGCCTGAAACACTTAACATCCAAGTATATATGTTTAGGGTGGGTTCCATATTTTTTTTTTCCTCTGGAATTTGCAGCTCACTAATCCATTTTGGACAACATGAGAGGATTGGTATGGAAGACACTTTTGGTGTTACAAGAGAAAGAATTATTGGAGACTTACTGCTCATTTTTCTTTTTTTTTCCCCCCGGACACCTGAGTACCCTCAAATCCCACTGCAGGTTGTCCTAGGCACGTTTATCAGTACGTTTACAGAGCTGCTAATTAATTCTTTGTAATTGCATGGTATTTTCTGCCTCTGTTTCTCTCCGCTGTCCCAGCCTTGGAAACAATATGTTCCACCTCTGGAGACTGCCCTGGTAAAAGCCTATTAATAAATAATTAAGTTTGGAGACTCCTGCAGTGGTGAGTCATGACTGGAGAGCATGTGGAAGCCGTCTCCATGGTAACGTACCAACAGGAACTGAACTGCTCTATTTCTCTTTTCATAAGTGTAGAGCGAGTGGGGGCAAAAGCATAGATTAAAAAGAGATTTCGTTTTGTGTGGTTTTTTTCTTTTTAATTCTCTTTTCAAAAAATCTGTGATTGAATTTAGAACTCAAGAAAGGTTGTGTTTATGGCAAATGAAGCATGATCTGTAACTGGATGCAAAACCTCCCACTACCTCTCCCCCCACCCCACCCCCTGCTTGCCTGTTCCCTCCAGCATCCTCAACTGGCTCACCCCAGTTCTACCATGCTGCACATCCTCCTCTGGTACTAAATGTCCACTGCTCACTCTGCCATGGGCTCCTGCCTCAAAGTTCACTCCCTTCTCTGTGTCCTTCCCCTCTTAGCCTGTCCTGTAGTTTAAACTAACATTCTGGCCGTAGAAAGGACCTGGGTTTTGCAGTAAGGCAGGTCTGGCTTCTGATCTCAGCCTCTTCTATTCACTAACCATGTGACTTGGGAAAGTTACGGGACCTCTCTCCATCTGTTTCATTGCCCTTAAAATGGGAATAATAATTCTCTTGCAGGGTTGCAGTGAAGCTTAAAGGAAGTAGCACAAAGTAGGGGTAAGAGAACAGATGTGTGCGTCAGATCGTCTGGATTTGAAACTTCTCTTTGCCTCTTACTCACTTTCTGTTTTAGGGCACTTTACGTAATTTCTCTGTGTCTCAATTTCTTACCTGAAAAGTTGAGTAAACAATCATCTACTTCTTAGATTTATTTGGAATGTTAATTTACAGGATGCATATAAAAGCCTTTGGTAAACAGTGGACCTATATATATATATATATATATATATATACATATA